>NC_056747.1:469844882-470026414 GCF_019279795.1 Protopterus annectens
CTAGAAAATCAGTAAGAGGAATGGGTGACCCTTCTAAATGATCTTTTTAATGAATGATAGGAGAGTAAGGTTCTTGCATACTGGAAGATGGCAAATGTGAATCTTCATATGAATGAGAACAAGGCAGAGGTGAGACAAGGAATACTTTAAGAAATTCCATCTGTAGGAAAGAATTAAATGAATTATAGAGGCTGGATGAGCAGACAAAACATTATAGAGTAACAGGATTTTTACTGGAGTAGAAGTTGAGGTAAGGTTTGTGTCTGCGGTCTTCCTTGATTCTAGCTAAGCATTTGATGACATACCATGCAAAAGACTGCTAAATAAACTGGATGTCTTTAGAGTTGGTCTCAGAGTTTTAGCTTAAGTTACACTGTGGCTAGACATTTCCCATAATTAGTGATAACACCCACTTTGAAAGGAATATTATTATTGTGGTAACACAATGATGAGTGTTGTGTACAGTGCTGTAAAAGACATTTCAGACTCTGGAAAGGAAAAGTACTTCTTTCTCAAAATGATGCATTAAGTTTATAATTGAGACAATGTACAAAATGGATTGAGAAATATGAGTCAGACTTTTTTGGATTTGGATAAATTTTTAGAAATATGGCATTGTAAATTTAATACAGACTATTACAATGTGATGCATCTGGGAAGGAAAAAAAATTAGTTTACAATTGGTGGGTAAACTGGTTCCTTTCATGTCATCGAACTTTTACAGGTTCGAACCACATATGGTCGAGACCATATGTTCGAATTTAGAAATGTTTGAGGGTGTGAATGGAAATCTGCATAGGCAGAGGTTTCCATTCACTTCAATGGAGTGTGATCTCTGAGTTGGTATATTTAAGTAGCGGGGGGTGTGGGGGGTGCAGGGGGGCTTACCCCCTACTTGCAACAGTTTTTGTTCCATTGTGTCTTTTTTTTTTTTGTAGTCGAAGTTATGTAACTTTGAACATAATGGTTCGACCATTAGGTGTTCGAAATTACGTAACTTTGGCTATGTGATATAGACCCGGGGAAACAGTAGCAGTAAAAGAAGTGGGAAAAAACTAGTCTAGCAGAACCAGGACAGACCATCACACTCAGACAGTACCCTTTCAGTTTTCTTGTGCCACAGTCAGAGAAAGATCTCTTGGGAAATTGCTTCTCTCTCTCCGGATTATATTTGCTGCAGAGTTGAAATAAGAAACTCATGCAGAGTTTTATTTCCTCCCACTACCTTTTTCTATCAGTGCTCATATGGAATATTACTCTGATCTGCTTATTTTTTCTTGTGAGAAACTGATTTTTTTAAGTGTGGCTTATCTTGCCAAATATGCTTTATGCTGTTTATTTTAAGCTCTTTCTGACTTTCTGTGGGGCTTTTAACTCTTATTTAAAAGTATCTTATGGCTGTTTTTGAATGGTGAACTGAGTTTCTGTACTAAGGCCATTTTAGTGCAGTCCCTCTCATTTCTTCATGCTGCTAGAACCATGAGCAAGTCATGGCTGTTATTTCCATTGATTAAAAACTTATTTTGAATGTTTTGACAGGAAAACTTGTTTTTGCAGTTTTGTTTTGGGTCTATACTTACTTGTGGTCATAGAACATATTTGCAGTATTTCGAGTGATTTTTTTTCATTTAAATTGCAATGTGTGTGCCATTTTGTTTGTGAAACATTTCTGGCGGGATTTTTTTTCTTAAGTTTATGCTTACTTAATTCCTTGTCTAATGTTTGGATTTATTATTATTTAATGTGATTGATTGGATTTACAACATTTTAAATTAATTTCTCCATTAAATTGAGATTCTGTTGCCATTTTGTTTGACATTTCTGACAGGGATTTTACTTAATATTGCACTTAATTCCTGGTTTGAGGCTGGCTGTATTTATGTTAGACTAAAAATAGCCTTTACATTTTTATATTGGGGGTCTGTGTGATGTGTTTGTTGTGCATTGTGCTGAGTTACTGAAATGGCTGTCTTTTTTCAACAATACAGTATTTGGTATTGTTTCCATGTAAAAGTAGACTTCAGTTTGCTATTTAGAGGGAACTTTGTGTGATGTCTTCATTTTGGACTGGACTGACCATGCAGTACTTGGTTTTTATCTAGCTAGTTTTTGCCTCCTATCTTGATAGATTCAGGTGTGCCCCCCCCTCCACCATCTTCCCCATCTGCACTTAAAAAAAGCAAAATAATAAATCAAAAAAATATGCCTCGGCCTATGGTTTGTAACTCCAGAGTAATATTAGCTGTAAACAGGCTATTGGCCACTTGCTTCCTGTTATCTCCAGGCCGCCTAGTGTGGTCATAGTAGGACAATTGTGTGTGACAAGAGGGTCAGACACATTCTCTGGGGCTGTACCATTGCCTGTTGAAGGTATGGGAGAACCAAACCCTTCAGGCATAGGGGAGGTCAGGTCTGATGAATCTGTTGATAATATTGATACTTTCTCCCTAGGAGGTTGTCCCAGTAGTGTATTTGCCAAAATGAGACTGAAGACCCATTTTGACTGGGTTTTCACCTGAGTTGGTGGCTGTGGTTCTCTCTGTTAATGGTATTGGCCAAGAGCAGTTACCATAGGCTTCCTTTCTCACTGGATCTGATCACACAGTCTCAGGGGCAACTGGTGTACCTTGATTTGGAGAAAATTCAATTGACCACCTGCATGATTCAGTTTTGACTTCCTTTAGGCACTTGTTTCACGAGGATGTACAGCAGGTGTTAAGGAAGGCTAGAAAACCTGCTACTAGGAAATCTTATGTTTACAAATGGATAAGGTTTTCTAAGTGGTTCCTAAGTGGAAACATGGGGTTCATTAAGGTTAATATCCCCCTGGTCTTAAAATATTTGTGTGAGCTTCTTCAGGATGGCTTATCACATGCAACCATTAAGGTGCATTTTGTTGCCATTCCTGCTTGTCTGCCAGTGGATCCTCCTCTTACTTTTCTTTTGATAAAACCATTCATGAAAGGAGTATTGCTTATAAGAACTTCATGAGACCTAAGTTATGTTCTTGAAAAATTGACCTCATCACCTTTTGAGCCAGCAGCTCTGATTGCAAGTTCTTAACATTAAAAACTGTTTTGCTTATTGCTCTGACATCTGCAAGGTGAGTTTCTGAGCTGCAAGCTCTGATGGTAGAACATCCTTACCTGATTTTCTAAAGAGATAGGGTTGTGTTACACATTAATCCTTCTTTCATGTTGAAAGTATCTCAGAATTCACTCTGAATCCATCTTTAATCTCCCTTTCTAGAACTTAAGATTAAGGGAGAAAGAAAGGATACTGTATATTTAGATATGCATAGACAGCTGAAGTACTATCTTGACAGAACAAAGCCCTTTTGGAAGGCCAAAAGGCTTTTTATTTCCTTTTCTGGGATAAGGAAAGGTCAACCTGTCTGTAAGCAGTCCATTGCGAGTTGGTTGTCCTCTGGTATTGTTTTTTGTTACACGCACCATGGCAAGGCAAATCCTGACAAGGTAAAATCACATTCCACAGGGCCTTTTCCTCTTCATTGGCATATTGGAAAGGAGTGGACTCTAGAAGTATTCTAGAGGCAGCAACTTGGTCCTCCATCCATACCTTCGTGAAGCACTGCAAACTGAATACTACTTATAGATCCAGAGCAGGCTTCATGAGGACCATTCTCCAGGAGCTCCTGGATCTTTATCCTTCCTCCTCCCAGATTGGCTAAGCTTTAGGAATCTACACATATGCTAGTAAGGCAATGTGTTTGTTGAATATAGTAGAGCTGAGCAAGTTCCACATACTTGTAACAGTAGATGTTCATAGAACACACTGCCTTACTGACAGTACCCTCCCACTATCCCGCTATTGTTTGGTGTATATAAGTGATTGTTGGAGTTGCTGTTGTGTTTTGGTTCATTGACATTTTGTGTTATTACTGTGTGTCATTTGGTTTGGAACAGCCTGTGTTTCCATTTGCTCTTTCTGATGCATCCTAAAAAACTGAGAGTCCTGTCTGTGAGTCGGATGGGCTGTCATAATCCTGCCAGATGATTGGTCCTTTTATCCCACTGACAGGCAGTGGGAGGAGTTCTGAGCTTTAACAGACTGCCAGTGAGAGGGTAGCAGGGCACTACTACCCATATTCCAGTAGGCAGTGTGTTCCATGAACATCTACTCTTACAGTTAAGTGAAATTTATGTAACTGTATTATCCCTTTTTTGTCTTAAGCCATCACTTTGGTAGTGTAGCTGATCCAGTTATTAGTACTGTGTGTTCTGCAAACAGTTTCAAGACAACCATTGTTAACTGGGGAGGGGGAGGATGGTGCTCCTTTGCAGCTCTAGTAAAAGAAGCTTTGTGCATGTCTTAGGCTGTTACTGAGCTCTTCTGAAATGGCCACACACTTTGATAGCACAGCTGATCCAAACTTTCAGTTATCATACTGTCTTTTCCATGAAAATTTCCAAGGCAGCTCTTTATTAATAGGAGAGTTCAAGCATTACTCCAGTTTTAAAGACATTTTGTGTCTTCTAGGTTTCCTAGACTGTTACTGAGCTCTCCTTACATGGCAACACACTTTGATACCACAGACAAGCCAGCCTTTCAGTAGTTAATATTGTCTGTTATGTGTACATCTCCAAGGCAGCCTTTTATTAATGTGGTTTTATTTTCCAGTGCTATGCATTCTTGACATTTCCAAGGTGTCCTTTAATTAAAAGTTGGGGGGGGGGGCTTCCAGCCCATCTACAATAAAAGAGGCCTTTTGTGTCTCTTAGGATATTAGTGAACTCTAATTACATTCCAGCACACTTTGATACTATAGCTGGTAAATCATTTTAGTAATATGTCTTAAGAGCACAGCTGATCCAGAATTCTATAACAAATACTGGTGATTCTGTGAAATTTTCCCAAGTCTGCCTCTTGTTAATGTTGTGGGTCTCCATTCCACCTGTAAATATTGAGACTGGTTTTATTTCGTGTGGAATTACTGATATCTCTTTATACAGCACCAGACTTTGATAGTGCAACCAATCACCCTTTCAGTAATCAGTATTGTATATTCTACAAACATTTCCAAGGCAGGCTGTTAGAGAGTTGGAGGATGGGAAAAGGTTCATTTGCAGTAAGAGAGACCCTTTGTGTCTCCTAGGTTTTAATGAATTCTAACTGCATAGCAACATACTTTTATAGTGCAACTGATGCAACATTTTATTATACAGTACAAAACAAAATCTTCTTTGAAAGACCCTCTGCAATGGAAAATTGGTAGACAATACCCTCCAATGCATCTGATTTAGTGTTAATTTCATTTTTCCTTAGTTCTCTGAGCTTTTCTTCCTTTGGACTGCACCACTAACCCTACACCCAGATTACAGGGACATGTACATCCCAACATCTGTATTCGTTTCATGTTTCATACATAGTTAATTTCTCTTTCTTGCAGTCTCTTTTTTTTGTTAGTTTCTCTTTCTTGCAGACATTTTTAATGAAGTGTCTCTGCTCAATGCCAAGAAGAAAATTCTCAAAGCCTGCTCAGAGTTGGCGTAATTGCTAGATCCTAAGGGAAGACCATCAGTACCTTTGATTATCTGTTCTCCTAATTACATGATAGTCCAAACTGCTACTATTAAGAGTGTTTTAATTGTACTACTTAGCTAAAGGCTGATCCTTTCCTGGAATCCCATTTTGTGGTTCCGTTTTTTTTTTTTTTTCCTGGTAAGGCAGCTAGAGGAGCATCGTTACCATTCATTAACGGTCACACATTAAAGGATTAAGGTTAGGAGTCCATAGTCAAGTCCTGACAGCTGAAGACCTCACTTCTTTATCTCTTTGTGGCTACAGTCATTTGTTTTTTTGCTTTCTCTTGGTCTTCACCCAGCATTAAGAGGCTAGCTGCTAAAGTTCTTTTAAGGTCAGTGAACAATCAGAAGGTTGAATAACTGTATCTCCTCACCCCCATTTCTTGCCACTATTAACCGTGATCATATTGGATAATATGGCACCTGGTTGCCCAGTGCTATACAGTTGTGTTGATCCCATTCATGTTGGGTTTTTGCTTTTTCTGAGAGTGCAGATGTCATGTTTGCTACCCAGGGCTATGATTTTCCTGCACTGTGCCCTCATTGCTTCCACCATTTTGTTCTCCTGTCTACTGTACCTAAATAAAACACAGAGAAAAGTTAACGGAGGAGGCTTTGAATTATACTGGATGAAGCAGTACATTAAGGTGACCACAGGTGATGTTAAGATACTAAATGTGGTAGTAAGCTGATCAGAAAAGATTGGGGAGTTGGAGATAAGAACTTTCCAGACAAAAAGCATGCTTCTCAGAGTATGTTTCAGTCTGCATTGTGGGACCCAAGAAAAGGGGGTATAAAGAGGAAAAACTCAAGCAAATTGAAAAGATGGAAGAGATGTAGGAGATACAGGAATACATAAAAGGAAGCCCATTGAAAGGAACTGAACGAGGGTTAATAAGAAGAAAGCAAGTGATATGGTGAATGGGAAGGCTATAGGAAGTGTCAAGGGAAGAAGTAAAAACATAAAATGGCATGCAACAGATTAAGAGAATAATTGGTAGGTAGGTGTGCAAGGAGGTAGGCTGAAAGCTTTTGAAGTACTGAATAAACAAAAACATTAGTGAAGTTGGTTCTGGTAACACGGAAAAGGGGAAGTAAGAAATTTTTCCTAAGATGCTAGAACACTTTAATTTGATTTTATTTATTTTTTTGTTAACCAATACAAGAAGTAGTCCTCAGAATTTTTAAGCCACGTCCCAGACCAGAAAGGCAAGCTTCAGAAGAAATTTATTAAAAGAGCACATGAAGCCCATTTAGGGGTTGAAATTTTAGACAGCTTGTAGTGAAATTAAAGGTAAGTTAGTCTAATACAAAGACGAATTGCAGTATGACGTAAGGGGGAAAAAAGTCAGGGAAGAGAATTTGATAGAAGTAAGTGAAGGGAGAATAAGGAAGTATAAGGAATGGAAAAGTACTTGCTCACACTTAGGGATATAGTTTATCCTTGTTTAGAGCAACAACAGAGCCAGATTTTCACTAGGAAGTTTTTCAGAGTGCTTTTAAAAGATGGAAGAGAGAGTATTGACCTGGTGGAGAACAGGTAAGGAGTTCCAGGCCTTAGCAACCTTGTACGAGTACAGACAAGGCTCAGCAGATTTTATAGGTTTGTAGATAGACTGGAGTTTTTGGTCACTGGATTACAGTGACTGACTGGGAACATAGTTGCGTAGAATGTTTTTAGTACTGGATGGGCAGATGGATGCTGGATAATTTTGTAGGTGGTAAGAAGCTATGTATATGTTCATTTATGAAGTAGTGCTAACCAAATTAGGTTTTTAGTGCTATGCTGTGTTGGGTTCTGAAAGGGGTATTTGCTGCGGATTTAGCAACTTTGTTATATACCATTGTTTAAGTTTTAATTTTTGTGAAGTCTGGAGGGAGTAAGAATGGGAGCAAAACAATGAAGTGTGGAAAGGAGAAAAGTAGTGGCAAGTATAGTTTTAGTTGCGTCATTGAGAAAGTGTTTGGCTCTGTAAAGCATCCCTAGTTTTTGATGACTTTTTCATAGGTTCATAGGTTGGTACTAGGCTATCAGCCCTAGGGCCTATACAAGCCTAGCCATAACAATTCCCTGGCTGTTTCTTCCCACATTATTTACTTTCCTGGACCCCTATCTAGCAGGGTGACTGACGTGATCCCTGGGGTGAATTTCCTTTCTCCCATCCAATCGTCAAGGTTCCTCTTGAAGAGGTCCAAAGAGGCATTCTGCATGACATGTATGGGCAATCTATTCTAGAGTCTGGGGAGTCTCTGGGTCAGGAACCTATCCCTCCAGCATGTTTTGTTTATTGTGATGACAAGGTTTAGATCCCTGGAGCATGTAGCTCTGAGGGATTGGGATTTCTTTAAGTGTAGCATGTCCAACAGCTGTGGGTTTGACATGGCCTTGTATGTTAAGCAGACATTGCTTCTGAGTAGACGATATGCGACAGAGTATAGCTGGAGTTTTTTAAGGCTGTCAGCGTAGGGCATCTGCTTTAGGCCTGTGATTCTTTTAGTGAGGTATTTCTGAGGCCTTTCCAGTTGTTGCAGATGTCTTGAGAGGTACATACCAAATGGGCATTGTATTCTATAATGGGTCTAATGAGGGATGAGTACAGTGGGACAATGACCTCCTTTTTTCTGGATGAAAAGCCCATCGTGATGAGGTGTGCCACATAGAAGGATTTCCTGACTGTTGTGGCGATGTGGTTATCGAAGGTGAGACCACTGTCCACCTATGTCCCTAAGTCTCTTATCACACTTTCTGTGTTTAGTGTACTGCCACCTATATGGTAATTCATGGATACATGTTTTTTCCCAAAGGGGATAACAATACATTTCTTGGCATTGAGCTTGAGCCCATGGCTCTGGCACCAAGCATCTGTTTCTGTAAGGCCCTTTTGTAGAGTATCCACATCATTTGGGGATTCAATAATGGCTCCCAGTTTGCAGTCATCTGCAAACTTTGTTAGCCAGAGTCCCTTAGTGTTGACCTGTACTTCAGAGAAGTAGATGCCAAACAAGAGCGGCCCCAGGACTGAACCCTGAGATACTCCACTTGTCTGGAGCTGGATTTGGAGTCGGCTACTTTTACAGTGTGGGTTCTATCAGTAAGCCATTTAGCAACCCATTGGGTGACATAGGGATTAATGCCCAACTTAGTAAGTTTATCTATGATTCCAGAGTGGGGGATGGTGTCAAAGGCCTTGGCAAGGTCTAGATAGGCTGTGTGGACCACCTTACCCTTGTCCATGGCTCTGGAGACTGATTCAAAGAAGTCAGTCAGGTTCAGGAGACAAGATCGGCCCTTCACAAACCCAAACTGGGTGGGGTCCAGTGTTTGAAGGTTGCCAATGTCTTTGTTTATAGGTTCCATGATAACACGCTCCATGGCCTTGCAGATAAGGCTTGTCAAACTGATGGGACGATAGTTTCCGGGATCCAAGGTGGATCCCCCCTTGTGGATTGGGATAACTGTAGCTCTGCACCACTCAGTGGGCACGGAACCTGAGGTGAGGCTATGATTAAACATGACACTTAGGTGAGGTGCCAGTTCATATTGTAGTTCATGTAGTACACAGCCCGGGATGTCATCTGGTCCCATGGATGCTGTATTCTTGGCTTTAGAGAGTGCGTTTTGTACCTGTGTGGCCGTTATTACTGGAATTTGGCAATCTTCCAGTATTGAGATGGGCCATTTAGGGGGTGAGAGGGGGGTGAAGTTGGCACTGAATCGATCTGCCAGGATATTGGCAATATCCTTCGGATCAGTATATTTAATGCCATTCTGTTTTAGCTCAGAGCAGATCTGAGCATTGCCATTTAGATTCTTGACATAGTTATAGAATGCTTTGTGGTTGTCTTTGGAATCTTTGGCAATTTTATTTTCGTAACTAGCTTTGGAGGATTTTATGAGGCATCTCAGTTTCTTACTGAGGCTAGTAAGGGAGTTTTCTGCATCCAGGGATTTTCCTCTCTAGTGCAAAAGTTTCTTCTTTTGTTGTAAAGTTTGTTTATGGCAGGGGACCACCAGATTGGCTTCCTTTTTTGGATGAGAGCATTTTGGTTCTATTTGGGATGGCACGATTCATGCATGAGTGGATGTGCTCGTACAGTGCCTTAGTGTAGGATTCAGCAGTTGAACTTTCAGTTCCCGTCTGCATGGGTGTCATGAAGTTTGTCACTTCTGACTTGAGTAGCATGAAGTTGGCTTTGGAGAAGTTTTTTGTGGTGGTTTCTTTACTGGGGGGTGGGGGTGGGATGTGGATGTTAAGGGTGATTAGCTAATGGTCAGTTTTTCTTGTCCAGTTTTGTGTATGCAGGTCAAATGTAAGCTTATCATCCAATATCAACCCTAATAATTTGCTATGAGAGGTGACTTCAGTGTTTGTATTATCAAGAGAGAAGACATTTTAAGGGGACTTCCAAGATGGCTGCACATTGAGTAACAGCTTAATTCTTGCTCAACACGTGTGAAAACAGAAGCATAGCAAAGAAAGCCAGTGAACCTAGATTTCTGGGGAAGTTCCAGTGACTGGCTAGTAAGTGCACCACCTGGATGCCAGGAAAAAAGAAACACAGAGGACCTGAAGGAATATCAGCTGTAAAAGGTGACGAAAAAACACTGAGTGGGAAAAGTAGAGGACAGTATAAGTCAACTGTACACAGACCTGGCTAAAATAAATGAAACACTGATGGAGTATATCAACTCAAACAATAAAAGGCTGGAAAAATGGAAGAAGCTTTAAACATATATTCAGATAAGGTGAAAAAAGTGCAAAAATCAGAGGTCAAAATGAAGAAAAGGCTGGCTGAATATGAGACTGCATAAGAACAGATATTTCAAGAATTAATAGAATTAGAGGACAGAACATGTAGGGAAAACCTGAGATTTTCTGCTGTACCAGAGAAGCTGGAAGGAACAGACTGTATTAATTTTATGAAAGCACAAATAATCAACAGGACTGGTATTCCCCAACAGGAATTGTTTATTGAAAGGGAACACTGAGTGTATGCTCCAAACCTGGCTATGAGAAAACAACTTAGACCTTCAATAATAAAGATGCAATCTTACCAGCAGAAGGAGTTGATTCTGACAAAACTGTGGCAGAAGGACAAAATTCTAAAAGTGGGAGACAGCAGAGTGTTTGTGGAGAAAGACTACTCATACATCACGCAGAAGAGGAGCAAATTTATCCAATTATTCAGGGAATGTTGAGAACCAGGCTTGAGGTTCAAACTGCTGTACTTAGTTATCTTCAAAATATTTTTCCCCTGGAGGAACAAAATAATTTTTTGATGAAGTACATGCTAAGAAAGAAATACAAAAGTTTGTCCAACAAAAAAGTGAACTATGAAACAGAAGGAAATTCTGCTTCTTGTTCTTCTGGTAATAAAGACTACAGAGAGATTGTGCCCATGAAATCTTTTGCAGTGTTTCAATGAAAAATGCTTGAGAGAGGCAAAAAAGGACAAGAGTTAACCGGACGCATAGTACAGCCTGTAGTTCTATTAAGTGCTGTCTGGTTTTGTTATTTTTATGGGTCTCTCAGCTGGGAAAAATCCTGAAGGATTTTAGAAAACATTTTCTTATAGCCATTTCTCTTTATCTGATTGGTGGTAACTGGATCACATTGACCGACTGGGAACATAGTTGTGTAGAATGTGTTTTAGTAATAAATGGAGGAGAGACAGGGTTTGGGAGAAGGACACGAACAGGAATAGAAAATGAAACTCTGGAAATATTGGTATTTCTTGGACTTTTTTAAACGTGTAAGGAACTCTAAAGCATATGCCCTGCTTCATGTCATTAATGTTCAGAAAAATACTCAGGAGAGGGAAAGAGGAGGGAGAAAGTTAACATTTTTTTCTTAATAGTACTATTTAAATTATGCATGATTTTCTTTGCATGTTATAAAGTTTTTTTCAGTTATTTTTAAGTGTAATGGGGATAATAATGTAAGTGCGTGCTCCTGTTTTATCTTTGTTTCTTTCTCCTTTCTCTCTTTCTCCTTGTTCAGTTTTAAGAAATGCAGGCACTACAGTGTAAAAAAAAAAAGATCTGGTTAAAAGAGCATGACAAAAGAAAAATTAGTGTGCTATTCTCATTCTTGCATAGGGGAATGACCCGGTTAAGACCATTAGCTTAATCTAGTAACAAGTTTTATGTGAAAACAAGTAAATGAAAAATAATATTGAATATTATAAGGCTTTCTTTCTAGTAAACAGTTTTGTTTCTATTTCTCATTGTCTCTAGCAGACAATCCAATAAAGAGAAATGGTTTTGAGAAAATGTTTTCTGAAAGCATTCAAGTGTTTTTGCCCAGCTGAGAGACCTGTAAAAATAAAACAAAACCAGACAGCATTTAATAGAACCACAGGCTGTGCCATGTGTCAGTATGGATAACTTTTATTTTAGTTTAGCTCAGATCTGTGTGTGTGGCTGTCAGTTTGGAACATTTGTTCCTATTAGGAGGGTAAAACATCAATATTTGTAGATGTACTTAGTTTTTGTGTTATTATTAAGTTAATAGGTTTTAGGGGGGTATTTTTGTGTGTGTGTGTGTGTGTGTGTGTGTGTGTGTGTGTGTGTGTGTGTGTGTGTGTGTGTGTGTTTGAGGGTTTTCAATAAACCAAAACGTTCTGTAAGATGTGACATGGGCTGTAATGGAAATGACAAGAAACAACTATATAAAAGATTAACCTGCCAGACAGTACATGCATGTAACATAAAAGCTGAAATGAGACATTTAACAAAAAATCTGTTGTACGTAAAAGGTTTGAATACTAATCTCTCAAGAATATGATGCTTTCTATAATGTATTTAAACATTAATGGTCTCACAGATAAATACAAAAAAGAAAGAGCAGTGAGCTATATTAAGAAATATAGAGTGCAAATAGCCATGCTACAGGAGAGTCACTTGGAAAGAACTGCACATGTGAATTTGATAAAAAAGGTTTACATGATGGTTATTCACCGAATACCTGGGGCAAAGAAGAGAGGAGTAATTATATTAACTGTAAGAAGAGCTCCAGTAGTAATAGAAGAGGATAAAAAAGACCATAATGGTAGATTTATAGTAGTAAGGGGCTACTGTCAAGGGAAGAGGATTACACTGGCATGCATTTATATTCCACCAAAAACTGCTGTAATGGAGCTTAAGAAAATTCTGGGAGAAATAATCAGCTTTCAGCAAGGAATATTACTTTTACAGGTGGGGACTGAGATTGGATTTGCAATAGTGAAGACATGTCTGGGGGGCCCAGAAGGGAAATATAACAAAGGAGGGTAGGTTTTTAAAGAAATGTATGACAATATTTGGCATGAAAGATGTGAATTCAGTACTAGGGGTTCAGAGTGAATTTACATATTATTCCACAAGATACTGGGCTAGGCTAGACAGAATTTACATTTCACAGGAACATGCGCATTTAATTGTTGAAGGTCTTGATACACTCCCAATAACTTTTTCAGATCATATGGCAATTAAAAGTAAAATAAAAACACAGTGTAATGAAATAAAAATGAGACACTGGCGTTTTCCCACCCATCTGTTGAAAAGAGAGGAATTTAAGGAATGGGTAGTGGAAATTATTAGAGAACATTGCATTTTTTTCTGAAAATATAGCTAGGGAGTGGAATAAAATTTAAGCGGACTTTAAAAGTAGGGTGGAAGTAAAAGAAAGGGAGATATGGTTAAGAAGTAACAAGAATTATTTAGAGGGACTGACAAATGTTAAAGTATTGCAAAATAGGGGGAATCTCACAGAATAAGAAGAGGGTTAACTGCAGAATATTAAACAGAAAAAGGGATCACCTAGGTAATATGCATGAGTGTATAAAGATTGCTCTTAAGTAACTGTTTTTTGATGATAACTCTAGATCATAAAAAGCTTTAGCATGACGACTCGGGCAACATAAAGTATTAAGGGCTGTCACCAAGCTTAGAGAGCCTATAAAAAGGAAGATAGCAAGAGTTCCTGTAGAGGTAAATATTTTGGAAATTATATGAAAGTCTGTGTAAAGCAGAGAAATATGGAAATCAAGAAAAGGTACAAATGGAAATGTTTATGGAAGAATTAAATATGCCAAGGTTAGAGATAGAGGAGTCTTAATTACTAACAGTTAAGACAGGAGGAGATGAGATAAAAATGGTAATGTATAGCTAATCTACAGGAACCTCCCCAGGAACAGGTGGTATTCCTATGGAAGTTTGGAAGGTAGGAGGAAAAACACTGATAAAGATCTGGAAGTTTTGTTTAACGGTATTTTAAGAGGAGGAAAAGTACCAACATCCAGGAAGAAAGTGGCGGTAGGTGTAATACCTAAAGAGGGTAAAGAAACATAAGATCCAGCTTCGTACAGGCCCATTTCAATACTAAACCATGATTATAAAGTGTTTGTCTAAAATGGCAAAAGTGATGCCAAAATTGATAGATTATGGATCATTGTGGCTTTGTGGAGGGGGGGCAAACATTTGACAACATTAACAAAGCACTGATGATCCAGAGGAAAACAGAAAGTAATAAAATATCACTGTTGTAGGTGGGTCTTGATGCAGAGAACATATTTGATAGAGTAAACTGGGACTGTATGAACAGAACAATGGAAACATTTGCATTCCCGGATAAAATTATAAGGGTTGATTAGGAGGATATATGAGGGATCGTAGGTGAAAAAGTGGGTGGTGTCCTCTGTGATAATCTCTGCTTGAGCAGAGGAGCCCAGCAGGGGTGTCCTCTCTCTCCTTTATTATTTGCATTATATTTAGAACCACTGGAAAGTAAGGGACTTAGAAATTCAAGGATATAATTGGTGTGGTAGTATAATTCAAAGTGGAAAGAGATGATGATGTAACAGGGGGAGGGAAATGCTGTAAAAACAAGGAGGGTCTGGGATTTTGGATGAAGACCTTTAAGGAGAATAACAATAATCATACAGACTAGTATATTCCTAAATAGCAGAAAGTATAGTAAGAACTAAGCCAACACAGGAATGGAGAAAGAAGAGTCTTCCCATGGGGATGACTGCAATTAGAGATACAGACAATAGGCAAGAGGAGGCAGGAATTTATTGGAGAAAACTGGCACAGGAATCAAGGTATTGGGAGCAAATAACTAGAGAGGGAAAGGTAATAGAACGGGAAGACACCAAGAGCTTATTTGGACTACAGGTTAGAGATTTCCCTCCCTATGAAGTACAGATATCAGAGTATAGGAAAAGAAAAAGAAATGGGGTGGGGGGGTTCCTAAATGAAAGAGCAGCACTGGTAGAGTTTTTAGTATAATCTAGAACATAAGTTGCTGTTAAGAAAGGAATAATTACTAGAGCATATAAATTATTGCATGATAGCTATAAGAGTCAGTCAGAGGAGGTTAGAGAGGATTGGAAGAGAGATTAGATAAGCAATTCACAATGAAACAATGGGGGATATATGTGTATCTCCCAAATATGCAACAAAGTCTAGAAGATTTAGGAACGTTGCTTGGAAGTGTTAGCATAGGTAATTTTATACACCAAGTAGACTCCAAAGAATTTTTCCTCAGGTAGACAGCAAATGTTGGAGGTGTGATGGGGAAGAAAGCGGTAACTGGAAACGTATTGTCTGGGAATGTAATGAGTTGGTAGATTTCAAAGATTCCTTGCAGACTTCTCTGTCAGATATCCTGGGTGAACAAATTGATGGTAACTAAGGGAATGATTCTTTTGAGCTTTGGTACGGAATTGGAATTGCCTAGATATAGTAAGGCCTTGCTGAGTCGAATTATGATGGCAGCCAAAAAAGTAATTACTAGAGAATGGAAATCAAAGTCTAAACTACCTTTACTAGAAGGAGTGAAGACAGTAACAGAGATAAAATAACTGGAATTGGGATCTTTAGAAAATGGTAGGAGCAAGTTACATAGGAAAAATTTGGAAGTGTGGGATCAATAAATGCAGAGGAGGAACGAGGTTTAAAAGAAGGCAAGAATTGCATGAGCTATGTGATGATTGACAGTGACTAGATGTATTGTATGTGATGTATAATGTTTGCAGCTACAGTTGTGTTGGCATGGTTTGTAATTTATAATATTTGCAAATGTGATTGTGTCGGTATGGTTTGTTTCATTTATATAAATGTAGGAATGCCTATGTCATGCATGATATTTTAATAAAGATATTTCTTGCTTAAAAAAAAAAAGAGAGATTGAGAGAGAAGACTTTAAATTTTGTTTTTTTTACAAGTGAGGGATTTGTGGGAAAAAAGTAGTAGTTTGTTCTTTTTCGGGTTGAGCATGAGTTGTGAGTTATGAAGCCATGTTTCAGTGGCTATTAAAGCTTCCTGAGTAATCTTTTGGAGGTGTGATGTGCAAATGAGTGTGGAATCATCTGCGGATTGTATTAGGGTGGCCTGTCATGTGTATGTATAGTGTGTGTTGGTGAAAATGTTAGAGAAAGGGATGAAGGATAGAGCCTTGTTGTACACCAGTGGTGACTCGGTGGTAGGGAGAGAGCATGGAGTGCCATTTTACTTACTGATACCTATTGGACAGGTACCTTTTGAACCACAAAAGGGTGGGCCCTGAGAGACCTACTGAGGACATTTGAACTAGATGTTTGCTGTGAAAAACTGCGTCAAAGACTTTAGACGAGTCTAGAAATAAGGAAGAGACTAGTGTGCCCATTCTTTCTAGCTTTATTGACAGTATCTATTTAAGTTAGAAGGGCAGTGTTAGTACTGTGGGAAGGACTGAAGCCATGTTGTATAGGGGTGGGAGTTCTTCTTGCAGGAGATAGACTAGCAATTTGTTTTTGAATACATTGTTAAAGTACTTTGGTGAGGGGGAAATAAAATTGCTATAGATCTAAAGTTACTAATATCTGTTGAATTTTCTCCTTTGTGCAGAGGGATAATGTGTGACTTTTTCCAGACAAAAGGACTGTGAGATTCCTGGACTGACCTATTTATAACGATTGAAACAGGATAGGCAATGTTGTCTGCTATTTTTACATACTTTACTTGGAAGGTCATCAGCTGAAGAGCAGCATGGTTTAAGGTTGAGTAGATTTATATAGGATGTGGGCACAGGTTTTTGAAAGTGGATGTGATAATATGTGACTGTTGGGCAGGGTTGGGAATAGATGTTGAGGAATCCTCGGTTAGAGATGCTGTACATTACATAAATACATTAAACAACAGTCACTGTATCAGTGAACCTAGTGAAACCCACAAATCCTTTCCTTCCTGTCTCATAAGCCAGGGCCTTGATTAAGCATTGCTTCACTAAGCAGTGCTTTAGTGACATTTTCCCAAAAGGTTCCATTTTAAGTAACCAGCTGTACACTGGAGCTGGATTTTAAAATAGGCAATCTTTTTCTTCCCTGTTTTAGACGTCTTCCTTTATTGATCTGGGTGTGTGTCTTGTAGGATGCCTGTCCTGGTTGTTGTCACTTCTGCTTATTAGATCTGAGTGCCAGCATAATCTTCTGTTTTGTAAGTATTGGATGGGGTTTCCATCAGACCAGAAGATGCTTATTTCAAAATATGTGGCATCAAATAAAATTTGTTTCTTTGTCTGTTTTCTGTACTGAAGCTAAGGACAGGAGTGATTGTAATTTCCACTCAGTTAATGTAACTGACACACTTAAGATTTTACTTTTAAGGCGATTCATGATCTTACATCAGAATAACTGCTTGTCTCCTTTGCTGTTGAGAAGGAGTCCAAGTCTGTGTAGCCAAGGAAACTGTATGTAAAATTCTTGCCCATTGCTTGCCTTTTCCCCTCTAGAATACGTAGAAGTATGTGGCTAATGCAACCAAGGGTAACTCCCCTTATGCTTCCTTTAGGAAAATGGTCAGAGTGGTTACCTTTGCAGCCTCTGCCTGGTCATTTGTGTGTACATTTACAAACCGCTGTAATGTGGCTCATCAGCTGTTTGTTTATTTTTATTTATTTGCATTTCTTTTCCGGTATAGTCCACTGGGCCTAGGAGTGCCCATTTTCAGTGGAGGCCCGGCCAGATAAGCTCCACATACATTGAGGAAATAGTTACATAGTGACTGTTAACAGATTCAAGTTACTATAGTAACCAAAATTTTCAATTCACAGATCACCATGTCAGTAGCTGAAGCTGTGAATCTTACTCTCTGCACCAGCCAGCCTGGTAGAGCTTTCAGCTCCTTCCTGGTGCTCCAACTACCAGGAGCTTCTGAACTTCTCTGCTGCCACAATTAGTATTTTTTGGCAGGCCCATTCAACTGTCAGACAACTATCAATCCTTCAGGAGCTGGGCAGATAAGTCCCCATTGGGGAAAGCCTTCTTATTTCTAAATATTTTATGAGGAAAACTTTTTTTTTTAACTATAAAAAAATGTTGTTGCTAGGAAACTGACTGTCTTTGCATTCCTAAGGGAACTGTCATAGTGGTACTCGTTTAAACATTTTGTGAGGAAACATTTTATGATTGACTAAATGTTAATCAGATTTTAAACATTTGTGTGTTTTGGACTTTTGTGTTCATGTGAGTTTCCTCTGTGTGCCCCGGGTTTCCTCCCACATTCCAAAGATAATGCAGTAGGTGAATTGGCCACTCTACATTGGCCATAGGTGTGTGTGTGTGTGTGTGTGTGTGTGTGTGTGTGTGTGTGTGTGTGTGTGTGTGTGTGTGTGTGTGGTTTGGAAGAACAGCCATGGCAGACTATCCACAGGTAGTGTAAACCTTTGCTCTAGATGATTTTCACTGTTGAAGTGACACCCCAACCCCATGTACAAAAATGGGAAAATAGGGATGTGGATGGCTGGAATGGATGTTGTGCTTGTGGGGGACTATCAATGGTTCACCTCAGCCTCTAGTGTTTTTTTTTTGCTCATCACCACAGCTGCCCTTCAGTGTTCTGGCCCATTACTTGTCTGCTCCAGGTCTACCAGCTGCTTCACCTACTCCCTGGACTTAATCTGGTGTTGCTTAAGCCAGTCATGGTACTAAGCATCCAGGGGGCTCAGCATGTCTGTACATCTGTCTGGGAACGGTTTGACTTATCACCTATCCTTCTTTTCCTGATTCCCTTGTGGACCTAATGGTTATGCCTGGGCACAGGTGTGCAGTGGAGATGTCCGGCATATTGCCTGCCTCAGCAGTAGCTTAACCAACTCTCTGCTGTATGCCTTCTTTAGGCACAACAACCAATGTGTCTTCCCCAGCCTCCACCAAGGATGGACATGGTAGGCGTCCATAGGTACACCCACCTACCCTGAGATGGTAACACCCATCTGTACCTACCACTCCTTCAATCGCTCAGTCAGCTAATTGAACCCGGATCACCTGGGTCATAGTCAGGGCTGTATCCTTGTATACCACTGGAGCAGACACTTGTTCTCAACTGGTTGCTTTACTGACTCGTTCAGGTTCAGCACTCTTGTCTTCGTTATGGAGCAACCTTCCATCTCCACCTTCCTTTGCTTGAAGAAAGAAGAAACCTGTTAAGGAGTCTTTTAGTGTCAGGTCAGCTTTGAGGTTGCCTCAGTTGCTGGTGGGTGACTCTGCTGTGGCTGCTTGTTATTCCTCAGACCATCCATCTTTTTTTCACAGTCCTCTTGCTGTAGTTTTCCAGTGTACCAAAGACTGTGTGATAGCCACATCCTCTGTGCCTGTCCAAATACCCTTGGCAGGCAGGGGACAGACAATTGAGTTGTCAGGTGAAGGGTTTTCAGTTGGATGGTACAGGTATGTGGAAGTGAGGTCTGGTGTACCTAAGAGTCTAACCTTGTTCAGAGACTGTGTGCTTATTAAGAAAAACTTCAAATCTATTTCTTTTTCCCTGGACAGGGATTTGACAATGAATTTATTACTGATTTTTCTTTGCCTTTGCTATCTTCAAGCAAGAAAAAGGAAAGCCTGCCTTCTTATTCTGATGTATTTCAGTCAGAAGAGCAAACCATGCAGGAGGAGTAGGGGTACTTCTGGAGTGCATTCCCACTCTAAGCATTCTGATTATGAAGAAAGAATGCCATCAGATTTCCTTGCTGAAGAATTTTTTTCAACTGCTGCGCCACACCAGTTAGTTGGGTTAATATTTCAGTGCTGACACTACAGTGGACCATGTGGAGGAAGGTATACTCCTAAGTGTGCCATCCTTTGGATGAGACTTTAAAGTGGGACCTCCATTTGCACGAGTTGGTGGTAGCTCAGGTAAAGGATTTAAAAACATGTACTTGTGTCTGTGTGACAGCTTATATAACTCTGTCAGGATTTCACAGCATTTAGAGAAGAGAGTAGTAAAGTTCTCTGGTGCCCTAGCCAAATTTCCCCTACTCAGTCACCTTTGATCTCCACTGAAAAGATGCTACTGGCCTAGTGGAACTAACCTTGTCAACAAAGTGTTAATCAAATTATGATGTACTGCAGCTGCAGGTGCTGCAGGCTTGGCCTATTCCTCCTGTATTGCTTGCTTTAGAGAATGTTTTTCTACTACCTTAAGCTTACCTGATGGTCAGCCTCTTGCTTCCAAGCAGTCTGACAGGGTTATAGAAGGTGTCAGACACACAAGTACATCTTTTTAAATCCTAAAGCAGCCCCATCTGTTATTTCTCTTTCCAAATGTGCTGCTAATCCCAATCCTTCTGACAAAGATGGGAAAGCAATGTATATGTTGGGACACAGATGAGCTGTTCCAGTACTTTAATTTTCAGGATTTCGAACTGTCATCTCATAATGTTGAAGGTTTTGCTTGTGTCTTTTGAGAATATGCAGAAGTTAATGATTAACCTTCCTTCATCAGAGGTAAAGAATTTAATTAAATGCTTCTGTGACAGATGTTTCATTTGACAAAGCACATTTTAGTGTGTGCTTATGATGCTTCTGATTCTTCTTCTAGATCAATTTTGAGGACATTTTTTGGCGTTATTCTCAAAATCCTTCTGATGATGATAAATCTGAGATTTTAAATTCTGTCTTGGTTAAAGAGAAACTGTTTGGCCCTTTTGCAGCTGAGGTGCTTAAAATTGTGATGAAAGAGGAAAACTGAAGTATTGACTCTGTTTTCTCAGCTGTTCTTTTTAGACCAAATAGTAGTTTTCCATCCTCCTCTTCTCCCTTTTCAGATAAACAGTTTCAGCAGCAAGGAGCCCTTAGTCAGTGTTTAAGAAAATAAACATTGGAAAGGAGGCTTAAAAAGAAAGGAAAGGCCTCTAAAAGTCGAGGACATTTCTCTTGTTCAGCATGACTATTCACTTGTTCAATCCCCACCCCATTCCTTCTGTGGGAACCTATGTCTTTGAGATTTCATCTTCAGTTTTTGTATCAGATTGTTTCAGACAGTTAGGTTCTGAATGTAATCGAGCAGGAGTACACTTGGCAATGGAAATCTCTCTTTCCTTTTCAGGGAGTCCCTTTTGTCCAGAGAACCAGTTGCCCCCCCCCCCAATCTTGCACAACTTGCTTTCTCGGGGTGTCATAAAGTCAGTGTGTCTTGATCTCTTAGGCAAAATATATTATTCTTCCCAAACCAGAAGGATTCTGGTGGCCACTGTTGGACCTTTCTTTTCTAAAACTTTTTGTCAAGATTCCAAAGTTCAAGATGTTATTATTTTCGTCTGTTGTGCCTATGATTCCCTCTTCTAGCTTTCATGGTAAAGCTGGATCTAAAGGATGTGTATCATCCAATTCCTACTCCCCAGCATTTCAGGTTTTTCTTAAAATTTGATGTGTCTGGCTTATATTATCAGTTCTCTGTTTCCCTTTTGGATTCTCCACTGCACCAGCCATTACTTACGGCATGCCCTAAGGTATTCACATATTTCCCTGTTTGTATGATTATCTTTGCAGACTCTTTCTAGCTGTCAGTTGTCTCAAGCAACTGTTCAGAAACTTCTATACTCATTCTGGGTTTTCAGATCAACTTGCAGAAGTCTTCTCTCAGCTCTTCTCACAGAATGATGTTCCTAGAATGTGTACTGGATTCTACCTTGGGAAGAGCCTTTATTCCTCCTCACAATGTAGATATGTTTCAACAGTTCTTCCCAAGTTTCTTCAGCAAAAGACAAGCATCTGCAATGAAGTTTCTTAGCATTGTAGTGCACATAGAGTCGATGATGATTAATGCTTCCCTTTACAAGACTGCACAAAAGGAGAATACAGTGGTACCTCGTACCAGGCTACACTCAGCATTTATACCCTTTGACTTTTCTGATCCATGGGTAGACCAGGTAGCTTGCAGTCCAGGTCTTCCAATGTTCATCATTAGTTCACTGCTGTAGCAGCCTTAGCTAAATAAAATGTATCTTGGGAAAACTGGGGCATGAAAGGCCAGGATGAAAAAGGCTCTAGGGCTGTTAGCCTAGTAACCTCCTGTGATATAACAGCTGGCTAACTTTCAAAGCTTAACGGCACCTTGAAAACACAAGCAGGGCTATAGAAAATCAGCAGTCTGTGAGCCAAACCCTTCAGCACTTTACTGCCACCAAAGAGTGTACTTCTTGCACAGATTCAAGGATCAATGGCTGAATAGTTTCAGCACTGCTGGACAGATAAGTTCCCTTTAGGGCTAAATATTCCACAATTAATTTTATGACTGAAACGTTCCTTTTCTAACAAGAATGCTTTGTTTTTGCTAGAAATTATTTTTGACTCTCACTGGACTTTTCTTTCATTTTAAAAAGTTTGGTTCTTCTACTACTTTTACAGTAAACTTGTTTTCTGAGGTTTACTCTAATACTTATTGATTTTTATTAACTGGCAAATGTCTGATGTGCTTGTCATGCCTTTATTTATTTATTTATTTATTTATTTTTGCAAAAATGCTACTTTTGTAATACTTACCATTTACCAACTGCAGCTGTTATTGCTACCTGAGGTACAGGTTCAAGTTCTTTCTCGGCTTTACCATGGAATAGCTTACAGGTTCCTTAGCTCTTCCTTCCTTCAGTTATTAAAAAAAGAAGAAAACTTCCAGACATCCTTTGCCTCTTGAGCACAGGCCACTACTGTGCCTCAGCCACAGATGGATTATCCTACAATGGCCATTACAGTTTCTTCAGACCACTCATCTTCTCCTTTGGGTTTTTCCGGTGTGGTCCCCTCAGTCACCATGGATCGGAGGTTAGATATGTCCTCTATGGTTGTTGGAATGTTCTTGTTGGGCATGAAAGAACCACTCTTGGTGGTCTTGAAAGAGCGGGAAATGCTTCTCTGCCTACATGAACTAAGATGCCTGTTCCCCAGATAATAAGCAACTACCAGGAAAGATAAGAGGACATTCCACAAGAGTAGTCTTAACATCCTCTGCCTTTCAGGCCAGACTTCCTATTGATTCTATTTGCGCAACTGCCACATGGGTGAGACATCATACCTTTATCACTCATTACAAAATAGATGTGACCTCCCAGAACAGGTCTTCCTTTGAATCCACTGTATTGAAGAGTCCTTTTTCCTGAGCCACCCTGGGATAAAGGTGCTAGGGATGCTGTCCCACCAGCAAGAATTACGGCAAGACAGGACAACATAACATTAAGAAGTTATGTACTAGAAGATGGAACTCTAATGTAGCACCCACAATGGAGGAATTCCTATCATCACTGAAGGAATGCATACTAATGGAGAAAAGAACTAAAGAGTTAAGAACTTTTCCTAAGCCATTGGTTAATAGTCCATGGAGGAAAGTTTTGAATTTGATTGATACCCTACAGATGGAACCAAACTCTTCCTAACTATCATAGTTTATATATTAACTTATTATTTAACTGCAAATGTTTTTATCTGAATCCTTTTTGTCAGGCTGAATATAAATGCTGTAAATAGTTATTGAATGTTATGTATTAAATTATTGTGTTATTTCATCAAAATAAAAACCATTTGAGTAAAAAAAAAAATAAGCTATGTACTTATCATGTTTGTTGTCCATCTCGCCTACATTCTTGCGTCCCACTCTCCTACCCCCATCCTGTGTTCCTGAAAGAACTGGTGGACAATTCTGTACTTATGTACATAGTTATGATGATTTGGTGTCTGTTTTTTGTCACATGCCAAACATCTGTGTGTGTGTGTGTGTGTGTGTATAACTATATATATTTCTTGTGTAGTTATTTGGATCAGTCTAAATCTTTCGCTTGCAAATAAGATCTGGGGATGTGGCCCGAGAATTATGGGATGGGGGTTAGCCTTGAGTCAGTGGAAGCTCTCGAGCTTTAGTATTTGGCCGAGTCGGAGCCGTGAATGCCTCCGAACCCAAACAGCAAGAATGCAGACAAGATGGACAACAAACATGGAACGTTATGCTAAGTACATAACTTCTTATTATGCTCTTGATGCAATAAGAAGTCGTAGTTGTGCCCAAACACAGCACTTTGCCAAAACACATACAGTCGCCTTGCTTTATATAGCTGAATGTGCTCCTTTTCTTATTATGTTTGTTTTGCTCGTTTAAGACCTTTTTTACGCCCCAAACACTTTCCTTGTGATCGTTTTACTCTAAACTTGCCCAACTTTCCCTTGAATACACTCATTTTGCTTTAAACATGCTTGTTTTTGCTTTAAACATACTCATTTTGCTTTACTGTTAATCGTTTCATTGAATGCTTTTATCTTAAAATTTTCTTTAGTTAACATACTTTTTATACTTTCTGCTTGCCTGATAATGTGGTCTGTGCCCTTGTAATACATCTTTTTTGTCTTTCGTATCGAATAAATAGTTTATTTCTCATTACCCTTGATTCTTTCTGGCTATGTTTTTGCACTCTTCTCTCGGTTTTATCTTCAGTGTCATCTTTGTACCTCATAGCTCTGAATATTCTTCTCTCTTCCATCAAGGTTCTAACACCATGTTGCATTTGTGTCTGAGACACTAATAAAGGGTCTTCATGAGTTCTGTTCAAACAGCTTTATTTCATGCAAATACATTACTATTGTTGACTATTGAGTGTAATGTAAGTAACTTATATACAAACTAAAAACTGTGATCATGCATGCTCACTCCCTGGCTGCTCTTTCAAAATAGCACTAGGGGTTTGCACGTGTGCGGGTTATATATGTGCACTTACAGCCTGGCATGCTTCTTTAAGATATAGCACACACTTTACACTATGATCTACAGCCCCATTCTGGCCTCGACAGATATGGTTTCCTTTTCTTTGGCCTCGCCTAATTCAGAAGCCTTTGATGCTAGACCCAAATCCAGACCTATTTTCCTGTCTGGAGGGACTAGTTTATCCAAATCTTCAAAATCTCAAGCTCAGTGCATGGCTTCTCCAATTCCAATGATTGCCAAGCATACTAGTCTCACTTGCTCAGTTCAACGTATTGTTCTAGCCTCCTACAAACAGTTGACTAGACGATTGTGCTTCAGCAAGTAGCAAAAATTTTCTTAATGGGCTACAGAGAGTAACCTCTGCATGTTCTGCACCAGTTTGATAGGTCTTGGAGTTTCTGGCTTCACTTTTTGAAGCAGAAGCATCTTCCTCAACTATATGAGTGCATCTAGCTGCAATTTTGAACTTTTGTAATAGTCTAAATGATACAGCGCTAATGCCCCACAAACTTTGTAAAGCCTTTCTAAAGGGAGTCTTAATGCTCAGACCCCCATAAAAAGACCCTTCTGTACCTTGAGACTTAAATCTGGTGCCACAGTCTGTAATTAATGTCCCATTTGAACCATCTGCAAGTTGCGATTTGAAGTATTTATCCTTGAAAAATCTTATTTTTGATTGCTATTACTTCTGCTAGGAGGATACTGAGCTTACAAGCCTTATCTTGCAAACCTCCTTACCTAATTTTTCTTAAGGACAGGATCACCTTGCGAACAAATCCTTTCTACCAAAAATAGTGTTTGAAAATAATATCAATCAGACTATACACCTTCCCGTATTTTTCCCCAAATTCTCAAGCAAGGTTGAATATTGTTTGCATTTGCTAGGTGAACCTAGGCAATTACATTTTTACTTTCACAGAACAAAGGAAGTCAGAAAATCTGATCAGTTTGTTACTTTCTCTTCTGCTACTATGGGCAAACCAATTTCTAAGGTTACTCTGGCTGAATGGCCTAAGGAATGTATAACCTTCATTTATAATGAAAGGAAAGTGCAACTACCAGGACCTGTTAAAGCACATTCAATGAGGGCAGTAGCCACTTTTGCAGTCTTTCATTCCAGAACTTCTATAGACAATATATGTGCAGTGGCTACTTGGCATCCTCGCATACCTTTGTTACTCATTAACAAGCTGGATCTGGTCTCTAGGGTATGAGCATCATTTGGCTTGATGGTGCTGAGGAATATACTTCCGAGAGACCTCCCAAGATTTAGGAAACAAGGGACTCTGCACTACAGTCAAAGATTAAGTGAAGATTGACAACATCAGATAAAGAAGTTATGTCTTACCATAATTCCATCTGTGTTGATCTTCACTTATCCTTGACATGCCCACTGTCCTTCCCCCGGCGATTCAGGTTTCTTGGTGGAACGGATCTGTCCCAAAAGATTGGTTTCCCTTGTAGGAATACAGATATGGTCTCTCGTCTGTTATTTCCTGGCTGTCACTATCTTATGCAAACACAATCTGAGGTAATCCTTTGAGGAGCATTGTGGCTAAAGCTGAGCTTGAGTGTTTTGGAAGGCATGAGGTGGAATAAGGGCAGAGTTGGTTCCGAGATACAGAACTGAACTCACAGTCAAGGATAAGTGAAGATTGACAAAACAGATGGAATATTATGGTAAGCCATAACTTATTTTTTGGGTGCAAGTCCCTTAGGGCATTCCTGCTGCTAAAGAGTACTCCTCTTGCTGGTTTTTAAGGATCAATGATCGGCTAACATTGTTTCACTGCCGGACAGATGAGTTCCCTTCAGTGAAAATACCTTCCATGCTTTAAATTTGACCAAAACTCTGTTTAATATCTTTTTAATCTTGGAAAAAGTGTTTCTGTAGACTTTCAAGTGTCTTTCATTGAATTTTGTTGAAAAAAAGTTGTTAAAACCCATTAAAACTTTTTTTCCATGATAAAAGTTGTATTATTTTACTTGTGGGGCCGAGGAAAGTGTTTAAAGGGCTTTTCTCTGTGTTTGTTGAAAATTTTGACTTGTTTAATATGCACCATTTTTTTTGCTGCACCATGGGTCAACCTACCAGTTACTTGGTTCTTCCTTCTCCTAGCCATAAAAATAAAAAATAAAAAGCAGCCTTTGCCATTGCAGTAGGCTACTAAAGTGTCTCAGCCACAGAAGGGTGACTCTTGTTGTGGCCATTTCTGGTTCTTCAGATCATTCATCTTTTTTTTTTTTACTCCCGCTGATGTAATCCCTACAGCCAGCATAGACCAGGGGTTAAACACATCTTCATTGACTGTCGGAGTGCATTTGGTGGGCAATGGAGAACCACTGTTATTGGTCTTGGAGGAAGAAGCAGAGAATGCCTCTTTACCTTGCCTGACTGAAGTGCCTGTCTCTGTGGAGGTTTTGCTTGGTCAAGTAGGCCTGCTTCTTCAAAATTGCCCTTCTAAAGGAAGCAAAACGTTAGCTATATGTCTTTTCATGTCCCAGTTACTTTGGACAGGAGTGAATTATTGGGCTCAGGGTTTAGCTTAGGCTCTTGACACTTCATATCTACTGTTCCTGGTAAAAGAAAAAGGTCTTTTCCATTTGTTTGAGGAGGTTCAAGATTTTGAACTACAAAATGATTAAGGGACAACATTTTTTTTCTCCTCCAAAGGGTTTCTGATTCTGAGAAAGGTGTGGCTTCAGTCAGTCCATTCAAAGGATTTTATTTTTCTGAAACAATTCCCAGAATGAATCAGTTGTTTAACTGGGAACAAAATGATATTCCATTGTGCCTCAATAAATATTTTAATTTACTGCAACTGGAATTTCCTTAACCTTGGGAAGTTCCTTGTGTTCTTTCGGCATTGGAGGATGTATTTATTAAAGCTTGTAATTTGCTTGCCTGCCAGGCAGCCAGCCAGCTTCCCCAAGAAAGCAAAAAGAGTGTGTAAAGTTAATCAGTCTTACAAGTTTTTATATTCTAACCCCAAATCAGACTCAGCAATGATTTTTCTGTTAAATCAAGCTGCTGTCAAAGACTTGGAAAATGCTGATCCCTCCCCTTCTGACAAGGGTGTGAAAGCTTTTGCTAGATTTGGGCAGAAAGGTGCAGTCTTCTGCAACACTTACTTTTTAGAATTCTGAAGTGCCAAGCTTGTATGTTATAATTCATGCTGACCTCTTTGGAGAAGTTGAGGAACATTGTGATATCTTCCCCTTATCTAAGAAAAAAAATCTGTGTAATCTTATTGCTTCTGTATCTCATGTGGCAATTCACTGTTTGAAATTTCATTTGGCTTCTGCCACTAGTACTTTTATGAGGAAGGTTTGCTTGGTTGTATATTCAACACCTTCCAGAGGATGTCAAATCCAAAATTAAAAATTCTTTCTATAGAGGTAGTTTTCAGACTATCTGTTGCAGAAGTCCTTAAGTGTGATAAGAGAGGTAAGCTGATTTGGGGAATTTACATATTTTTCACCCTTCCTTCTCTAAGTTTGTAAAGAGGTTTAATAATAATTTTACCAATTTTTACAAAAGGCAACATAAGCAGGCACATTAAGCTGCTAGCAAGTAAACTTAAAAAATAATGGCAGAGAGGAGAAACCTCCACAGAAAACGGACAGTCTAAGTTTGAGTAATTATCTTCAAATTCCTACATCTTTCCTTTCCAGCCTAGCAAGCCTTTAATCCTTCCCAAAAATTTGAACCTCTATTTCTGTCTTTGGGAACAGATATTGTAGATCAGTGTACATATCTCCTTAAGAAAACTCCTGTGGGCATGTACTAAGTGTATTGATTACTGAGCACGTGCAGGGACTGAGTGCCATTTTTGTTAAGATGTTGTAGTGCAAGTATGCATGTGTGTAAGCTCTGTCTGTTAGTCAGTTCATTTTTAGTTATTGAAGCTGCTATCCAACCTGATGTGTTTTCATGTAATAAAGCCTCTTAAACGAACTACCCAGCCTGCTTGTCATCTTTGGAGTAAGGGACAAGCGACAGTTTCAGATATATGTGTTCTGAAAGTGATTAATCACAGATAATACAGATGGCAGTGGGAATCTCTCCCACCCTTCCTTCCAAGAGATTCTTCAACACCTGCCATATGAAACTTCTCGTCTGTTTTCCCTTCTTTCATTCAGCACTTGCTGACTCAAGGGGTTATAGAATCACTCCCTCCTCCTCTTCCTCCTCAGATAAGAGAAGGGTTTTACTCTAGAATATTTTGAGTGGTAATGAAAGCTTCATGTAGACCAGTTCTGGATCTTTCCTTTTTAAACCAGTTTGCAGTAGTCCCCAAGTTTAAAGTTCTGTCTTAACAACTTTAACCTGTTGTTCTCCATTTAAGTTTTCTAGTGATCTTAGATTCAAAAGATGCTTATTAAATTCCTGTGGCTCCAGATTTCAGACATTTCTTAAGATTTTCTGTGTTTGGATCAGACTTTTAGTTCTGTGCATTACCTGTGAGTTCTTCACCGGTCCAGGGGTATTTACAGTGTGTCTAGCACCATTGATAAACTATTGTATTCTGCAAGGTATTTTTCCTTATTTAGATTGCTTGCTTATCTTTGCAGAGTCTTTTTCAAAATTTTGGAGATCTCCTGCACAAACTGGGATTTCAGATGGACATCTAAAACTCTTACTTGACTTATTACAGTATTGTTTTCCTGGGTTGCCTACTTAATACCACAGTTCAAAGAGCTTTTCTTCCACAGAAAAAAGTAGATGTGCGTTTAGCTTTATCTTGGAGCTTCTCCACTCAAACAACTCTCTCAGCAAGGGAATTGTCAGGATACAAGTCTCATGGTATCTGTGATCCTCATGATTCCTCTAGCAAGACTCCATATGACAAAAAATCACTGGTTCCTAAAATGTGTATGACCCCATTGTCAACAACCCCAGACATTCTAGAGTCCAGTTATGGGATTTGTGAGAAGGGCAATTTTTTGGTGGAGAGACCAGTTTCATCTGAATCCTGGTCTTCCATTTTCCCCTCCAGCTCTAGAACAGTCTGTAACAACATATTCCTCAAACTTTGCTTTGGAAGCAGTGCCTACAGGGATAAAAGTGCATGGTGTTTGGAACAGAAATGACTAACCAAAATACATAAATGTAAAAGGGATGTTGGCAGTTGTAAGTTCTCTAAACATTCTCAATCATCTATAGTCAACAGGACTGTTACATGTGTTTACAGACAACATCACAGTGATGTGGTACATAAGCAAACAAGTGGAATCCAGATCCTACCCCTCTGTGCAGACTATCCATGGTGGACTGGGAATTATCTTTTCAGCACAGTCTCACTCTACAGGCATCCTGCAAACCGTTGGAGCAAACTTTTGTAGCAGACAAGCTGAGCAAGACCAGGACAGACTCTAAGAAATTGAAAATTAATCAGGAGACTTACAGAAATTGATCCAGCTGTGGAGAACAACTCAGATCTTTTTAATGTCAGTCACACTAATCAGTTTGCAAAATTCTGTTCAGGGACTCCATGCAAGAAGAGACCTGGAATAATGATTTTTCTTTTCCTCTGACAAGAATGTTCTTGTATGCTTTTCCATCCTTTCCACCAGTATCCAGGGTCATTCTGAAGATTCTCCAAAGATCATTGTGGTGACTCCCTTCTGGCCCAGGTAACAGTGGTTCTCCCTTCTGTTGGAAATGGCCAAGGGCAGTTACCACAGTGTCTTCATAGACTGGACTTACTCACACAGGAGAGGGAATGTTAGATACATCCCAACTCCAAAGAACTGCAGCTAACATTTTTATGAGGACATGCACCAAGTATTAAAGGAGGCAAGAAAATATGGGGTCTATATTAGAAGACCGAATGTTTAGGTGATCGAACACCTAAACATCGATCTTCTAATATCAAAAGCAAAAAACCGGCAAACAGCCAATTTAACGTAGGGAAAGATTTCCCTTGGCCGTTTGCTGGAGTTTGCTATTTCCCTACTGTTGAGTGATCTCAGAGTTGGTATATTTAGTTAGGGGGAGTGTGGGGGGCACAGCCCCCTCCTTAATTTAGATGTAAAGTAATGTTTTTTTGTGTTGTGGCCGAGGGAAGTGTTTCCCTGAGACGTTTGAAATTGTGTGGTTCGATATTAGAAGATCGATGTTTAGGTGTTCGATCACCTAACAGTCGGTCTTCTAATATAGACCCGAAAATCTGCTACTAGAAAATCATATACTAGCAAATTGAAAAAGGTTTTCTAGTTTATGTCCAAACAAGGTTCGTATTTCTCTGGCTCTACAATATTTGTGAGAGGTACTATCCTTTGACCTGTTGTACTCCTCCTTGAAGGTTCATTTGTTAGCAACTTTCAGCATGTCTGCCCACGAATCCCCCTTTTTTATTTCACTCAGACTTGAACATGTTTTTGAAAGGGTATTACATATGAAGCCACCAAGAAAACATCTGTCTCTTCCATGGGATCTTAATTTTGTCTTGGAAAAATTAAATCTTGCTCCATTTGAACCAGCTCATTAGGCTGACTGGAGGTCTGGACGTGGAAATCTGCCATCTTGATTGCTCTGAATTCTGTAAGAAGAATATCGGAGTTGCATGCTCTCGTGGTGGGTCAGCTTTATCTCATTTTCCTCCAAAGATAAGAGTTTTTAACTAATAACAGCTGAGTGATGCCTCCAGGTGTTTCTGCACTTACGTCCTACTGACACCTCTAGGTGCCAAATATTGCTTGTTCATATTTGCATAAATAATCCCAAAGCCGTGCTACATACAAAAAATTAAAAGATTTCATCTTAGAACTTACACAGTGACAAACGCAACTGTATTGATATTTGACCGCTGTCTATTGCTGCTAAAGAGATATTGTTCCCCAGATAATATTTATTTACATTGTCAGAAATGTCATGTTTTTCCAAATATGTCAACCACCAAGGAGCACAGACAGAACTGCTTATGCTCATGTGAAAGCTCTCAGCCAGCCAGATGAACAAAGTGCTGCTATAACTGTGTGTGTATAACTTGAATGGTTGTTCAAATATTCTAAGTTGTTTACAAAATATTACACACTTAATAGTTGCTATGTTTACTTTGCCTTATAAAGTCCAGTTTAAGACCTAGAACTTAAAGAATGCCACCACCATAAAAATAGTTTGTTCTGAAGATGTTGCCATTTACACATCTTTAGTAACCCCTGTGGTTCCAGATGTATGAACATCTGTTTGAAATGTGAGGACATAATCTGATTCTATCAAAAAGGTTAGGCTCCACCCAGTGGTGGTTAAAAGTACAAACTCCCAGAGCTCTATTGGAGGGAATGAGTCAAGAAGTTATCCTTCTTTTATTCCTAAAGTGGTATCAGAGTTTACTTTGAGCCAAACATTCCATCTCCCGTCTTCTTCCCAGAAAGTAAAAATGAGGGAGAAAGGATACTCCATACCTTAGATGTCCACAGATGACGCAGATATTATTTTGATAGAAAGTATGGTTATGTAAGCAAACTTACTATAACAGTAGATGTTCGAAGGATCACTGCTAAAGTAGTCTATGCAGGGTATAACCCGTACAGCTTTGGCTACTGCAGCAGTGATCAATATGATGAATGCTTAAATTTTTTAGGAAATTTGATCAGTTGTTCATTTCTTGTGAAGGTAAAAGGAATGGACAACCTTTGTCAAAGCAGGCTATTTCCAAACAGTTAACTCACGGTAGTACCTTTCATTATACCCACCACAACAAGGCAACCCAAGGTAGGTCAAGGGTAATTTTACCAGGCTCTTGGCTTCATTTGTGGCTTTTTGGAAAGTGCTGGATTCGAGAAGTATTCTAGAAGCAACATCATGGTCCTCTGTACATGCAATTACAAAGCACTGCAAACTACATTTGTTCACACTCATCGTTCCTTTTCCCCATGGTGGTCTACCCATATCATTAAGGCTGCTCCAGCAGTGATAAATATGATGAACACAGTACAGTTGTGTAAGTAAACTTACTATATAGATGATTGAGTGATCACTGCTGCGGTAGCCATTTCCTCTCTCCATCCCTCTATTTTTGCATGTTTTTGTGGCTAGAGTGTGGACCTTTATGGTTATTTTCCTAGTGACCTTTTCAAGGCTGTAGCCCCCTCTGTCAGTTGGCATTAAAACTCTGGCGGGCTTGGTGCCCAAACCACTTTTTCTTTAGCTCTGCTCATGCTAACAGTTTTGTCTCGTGCAAAGTGCCCTTAAGGTTTGGAAGCTGTCTGGCTGTTATATCCTTAGAAAAAAATTATACTGTATAACTAAGGCTACTGCAAACAGTGATCATTCAAACATTTACTGTTATGGCAAGTTTACTTACACAACTGCACTTCCATTTTCCTTCTACAACATGTGCTTTCCTCAAGGTCAGTAACACTTTTTTTAGTGAGTAATATTATTTTAAAATGGGCACTGTGCTTTCTCTCTCCATTGAGTGTATGTTTATGGGTATTAATGAGGCTGTGCTGTATAATGACTGCTTACAGAAACATAGGAGAAACTGTGGATATGAAATTTCAGGTTTCATCTTCATGACCAACGCAGTGGAGAAGTTGAATTGTTTGGCTGTCTAATTAATCACAACCAAAATTTCAGAATGCATCCCCATCCATAATTCTAACATGTGCTATCAAAAGTCTCATGTGTATGAGAAAACATTTATTTTCTGATGTAGCCTTCCATATTTTTACCTTTAATGTTGTCATCAGTGGAGAGTGGGGGAGGAGCTTTATCACAGAAGAAACATAACCACCGAATTAAGGTGAACTGTTTCTAAACAGACTGATGTTGAAATGCAACCATTATCAAAATTACAAGTGTAAACGTCTGTCTCTTTTTTTCAGGGTCCACCTAACTTTTTACGGGCCTCTGCATTGTCAGAACACATTAGTCCTGTGGTAGTCATCCCTGTAGAATCTTCCTCTCCTGACAGTGAACCTATAGTTGAAACCGATGACCTTGTGGATACAGAGAGTGGTACACAGCAGGTAAGAGTTTTCAAAGCACTAGTGAATGTGGTTTATATTTAAATAAATAGTTCTGCAGTGTCTGCTGAAGTGGCTTGGGGAACCAGAGAATTATATACTTTTTGTTATCTAGTCGAGAACAAATCCTCACAGTCGCTTTCAGTTTTGCATCCCCCATGTGCTGAAAGCTTAAAGTAATACCAAAGTATTCAGATTTACTCCACTTCTTCAGTATCTTGCTTATCCCAAGGAAGGAATGAAGATTGTTCTTGTGATTACATTGCACTTTTTTGTGACTGGTGATACAACAGGAAGGCAGGTTAAAATATGAGGACCTCAACACAAAACGATTTAGATTCTTTAGAATATGAACTGTGTATAAGGTCCTTTGGTGCAGTGCATGCTCAATTAATTCAACCAGTTTTGAATAGTTTGTGTTGATTTGCATATCCTTCCTAAGTTGTTTTACATTTCTGTTGAAAGCAAATTATTTCTTTTAAGTATGACTATTATTTATGCATTTCTCTTAGGACTCGTATCAGAGCCCTTTTCCATTAGACAAGAAATCCAGTTCTCCTCATTTTGTAGGTTACCTCAAGGTAGCAGCTATAGTGTAAATAATCCAAGCACTGACCAGCCCTTGGGAGGCACCTTCTTTGAAATGTAGCCTTTTGTTGGTTGTAGTACAACCTAGCCATTGTATGCACTTCAGTTCATTTTTTTTCTTTTCTTTCACATGTTTCTGGTCATATTAGGCAGTGCCTGCCATATTGCACTGAAATGAGCAACGTGAGCAGTAGAAGTTACTAGCCTACAATAAGGTGCACTTAATAAAATATTGAAAAAAAGTCACACAGCTCTATAAAATCACAATGTTATAAAAGCTTGCAGCTTCTTATGATATTATTTACCACGTTCACTGAAACGGAGTGAATCATGTTTTCCTTCGAAAGGTCATATGCAGGCATGCATACAAGACCAAGAACATGCTTTTTTTATGTTAACCTGTTTTGGGAAGTTGAATTACTTCGTATATTCAGACCTAGATTTTCTGGCCTTTCTTTCATTAGGTGCACTTTCCCAAGGGTTCCTCATGACGTCTTTGCCAAGCATCTGTAATTCTGCCTATGTTAAGGTTCATGTGTCTCCCTTCATGCTAACAAGGAAGACATTTTCCTTCTTAAACCCTCCCCAGAATCCTGCGCACTGGTGTTATAGGAGCGCAAGCATATCATCATGTTTCTTGTCAGCAAATGCACCTACATAAACCGAGGCATTTAGTCATGTGGTCCTACATCACAATCCAGTGAATGTCTCCAAGGTGTTATTGATGGACAGGGACCTCCAAATCCTCCCTTAGAGAAAAAGCAGCATGCCACTGGTTGCTTCATCTTTTCTTCCCCTCTCATTTGTTTCTGTGTGTGTCCAGCTTTGTTCTTGGTCCTGTCTTGTGGCAGAGTGATCTGATGCTGTGAGCACAAGCTGGTCCTGTGCTTTGAACTATCAAGAAAAATGCTGCATTTCCTGCTGCTTATGCCTCTTTCTACCTTTACCTTAAAATACTTTCTTTTAACATTTATCAGGGTCATGTTCACTCTTTCAGGGAACCATTTCAGATTTCTTTAATGCTCTTGTTGGTTTTATTTGTAGCCTTTATCTGTGGTATCTGGACTGTGGGTAAGTATGACAGAGTCACTGGGATGCAGTGCAACCTCAGTGAGATCAAAACTGAATTCTGTTAAAAAGATGTATCAGATGACATGTGACTTCTTGTAGCTACATCTTTATCATTTTAAAGATATGCATACCCCATATTCTAAATTTCCCTTATTAGATAATTTTCATCCTCTCCTTTCCCTTATTTGCCTTAAGTGTTGGGTTAGGAAGGTGTTACTGCACATAATAGGTGCTTTCATAGTGAGCCTGGGTTGTGAGTGGAAAAAGTTCCTCAGACCATCCTACTAAGGTATTAAAAATAGTGTGTCTGCACTTACAGTATTCTTATTGTTGATCTGTTTTGTTCCCATTGATCTTAAAGAACACTCCTCTTACCAAATATTCTGTAACAATTTTAAATGCTTCCTGTACTAGTTGAAGCCAAATACACCTGTCTCAAGAAGGGTCATGTTACATAGATTACAAGCAGTGCTGTACTCTCTGCTTCTACCTTTCCAATTATATTCATCAATTATGATTTAGTTTTCTGGAGAAAAAAAATTGTAAAAACTGTGCATAAAGATTGGTATAATTTTGTAAATATGTGGCCGTTTGTGGAATTTTGTGCACACTATTTCATATAACAACTCTGCATGACTTCACTAGGGCTGCAGCTGCATATGGTCATTGTACTGATCAATGCACTATCCAGTTAACAAACATAAATTTGTGTATCTATGTGTATCTGTATTTATCTGTGTATTATTTATATATATATATATATATATATATATATATATATACATTATATATATATATATATATATATATATATATATATATATATATATATAAATACACAGAGAGAGAGAGAGTGAGAGCGGCACAGATACACACACACACTGCATTACACAGCTCATTTAAAATTACCTTTAACTTTAAACTAAACGTGTCATGGGCTACTTATATCAGATTAATATATTTGTAGAAATTTCAAAAACAGGCTATGTGCATATCTGCATCAAAATAATATTAAGCATAATGAAAACATATTTTAAGCATAATGAAAACATTAATAAATGCAACTTTTAGTCAAACTCGATTTTAACTTTTGGGCACTACATATGTCTGTCTGGGTTCGTCAGAGGTCAACCATATTTAGAAGATTTGATGGGACTGTTAATACTGGACACTTGATCTTCCTTTTGTGACAGTTCATGCTTTGACAGGACTTCAAGAGTCTGTCTTAAGCTCTCAGCTGTCACAGTTCTCAAAATCTGTACTTAAGTGTGACAAGGCTGTGACAATTCTGGGCTGCTCATCTTCTTGAAACTTAAATTTCAACTAATTTATCTTGCACAAACATCTGTGATCCCTTCTATATAATTGCTAACCCTCCCTGTACAACAGAGGGGCTTGATTTGGCTGTTTTACAAACTATTTCAACTTCAAGTTGTGGGCTTTTCCCAATGGCTTTGTGTATTCATACTATCTGTCTAAACTGCATGTGTGGTAGAGTTTCTTTCATGGCAATATTTCTGTCTCTGGTAATTTCTTTCCAACATTTCCTTTAGTTTGTTTTGATTTTCAGGCATCAGCAATGCAGATAAAGTTGGTAATTTGCTTTTCAACTGTTTGCCCATTGACATTTGAGCTGGTGACAGACCCAAGTGTCTGCAGTGAATTATTTCCACATTTCAATATAGCAATATGATAGTAGTCATATATTTTGCTACAGCCATTTCTCATGACATTTTTTACTGTTTGAATAATTCTCTTCTCTTGTTTATTGAACTTAAAAAAGGACAGTGTGGATATTTTATTTCTGAAATCCTGCTCATGCAAAAATATAAATTTCTGACCAAAATATTGCACATCATTGTTAAATAGGATAGTCAGTATCCTTGCCTTGAGAATATCGACTTTAATGCAGTAATTACAATTGCACTTGCTACATCTTTCAGTTTGATTTGTTCAGAGGACCTTGCTACAATAATAAACATATTTAAGATACTTGATTTCTTTGAACTGGAACAGAACAGTGTCCACATCACGCCAGGGCTAAAGATACTAATCACTACTAAAGTGACAGTAGGCCTTATTAAATATCACTTCTACTAAACTGTTAAGGTGATATGAATGGCATATGGTACAACACTATACTGCCTGTTAGGATCCCTGGCCAATACATGAGGGCTGTTCTTTTTCTTTGCACGTTGCTATACCCAGATGTTATTCATGCACAATTCAAGTAGTTTTCTTCCCTGTTGACTGGGGGACATTATATTGTCAACTTTGAATGTTGAGCTGCTGCACACATCTTAAGAAAACACATGAGTGTGAATGTATTTCCTTATTTTGGCTCAGGCCAGTCATATATTTTGGCATCTTTCAATAATTGTTTCTAAGCTAGTGTCAGTACACATTTGATGTACTTTTGCCTTTTTCTGGTAATGTTTATTGCAGTATTACACAGAGTCTTTATTGTAGCAATTCTTTCTTTTGTTTTCAAAAACATTTTTATTTTGTTTTCATTATAAACATACACAAATGTACAATTAACAAATACAATAAAACAATAAACTATTTACATTCATCCATGATGAACAATCATTTTATCATGAGAAGTTACCAGTATTTGGTCAAAACGTTTCCCAATTTTTGCCCTCCTATTTTCTTATGAGTAATGTTATGAGTTCTATAACAAATTGTTTGCAGTTCTTTTTTACAAACAACTTTTGCTAAATTAATAAAATCGTTAAACATCAAATCTTGTTTACTTTTCCAGTTCAAAGTAATAACTTTTCTGGCAATTGCAAGAATTGACCAGAGTAACTGAATCTGAGATTTAGGTATTACATTAGTTATAGCAACATTGAATAGGATTAGTGAGTTAGAAATATGACAGATATCAGACCATTAAGCATTTACAAAATATCTGAAGTCTTTCTAGTATTGAACAACATTTCTACAGTCAATGAACACGTGAACCCAGTTGGCCTCTAGTAATTCATCACATTTCCAACATTTGCTTTCACTGTTATTGAGTTCTATAACAAATTGTTTGCAGTTCTTGTTTACAAACAACTTTTGCTAAGTTAATAAAATCTTTAAACATCAAATCTTGTTTACTTTTCCAGTTCAAAGTAATAACTTTTCTGGCAATTGCAAGAATTGTAATGAGTCTGAGATTTAGGTATTACATTAGGTGGAGGAACATTGAATAGGATTAGTGAGTTAGAAATATGACAGTTGTCAGACCATAAAGCATTTACAAAACATCTGAAGTCTTTCTAGTATTGAACATTTCTACAGTCAATGAACACGTGAACCCAGTTACCTCTAGTAATTCATCACATTTCCAACATTTGCTTTCACTGTTTTTGAGTATAAGATTTGTATTATGTGGAATATAGAAACGCCTATTCATAAACTTCCATGTATACAATCTCCAATATAACGAAGAAGAGGTATGATACGTAAAATTAAATAACAGTTTTTTGGCTTCATCAGATATTTGTTATCCATTAATCTTTACATAGTAATTCCAAAAATCTGAGTCAAACTTTAGGGTGTCTTCTCTTAGTATCATATAGATAGGTGAGATACTTAATTTTTGATTATCTGTCTTTTCAAGACACCTAATAAAAAGCTGAATCAAACTAGATATGGATTCAGTCTCTAGGTTGATACTCTCATTTTGTTTTCTATAAACAGACGTAATGAGTGTGTAAACAACCCACTATCTTGACTATTATCAAAACTAGATAAAAGAGAGTTTAGTGGTTTAATACTCTTATTTTCAATAAACTGATGCCAGAATATCAAGTTACTTTCCTTTGCATCGCATTGATGTTGAAAGAATCTAGGCAATCAGGGGAGTATGCTATAGGGAATATAAGAAATAAAAATTGTTTAATGTTGTAATTACAATCAATTATATTTTTAAAGTTATTAAATATTTGATTAATCCCACAAGAAAAATTATCAAACTTATTAAATAAACAAAATTCACGTAAAAGCCAATGAACTCTACTTATTCCATATTGTTCCTTAAATTGATTTCCTATAGTTCTGACATCAGTTATGAATCTCATGTATTGTTTTCCAGCCAGATATATAGGTAGGTATGATCCAATGTGATATTATATTAATTATAACTGATTTGGAATAAAGATCTAAGCTAGGGAATGCTATCTCATTACTGTTCTAAGCTTTAGTGTCCCATTTATATGCAATCCTAGGTTTTAAGGGGAACCATAACAATTTAAGTAGCACAGCATCTAATTTTTTAAATAAGTTTTGGGAGGGGGTATTATCAATGACTGTATATTAAACAAAATTTTAGGTAAAATTATCATTTTAATTAAAGAGAGCTTATCCTCCATTGTGAATAACATTTTATTCCATCTTTTGATTAGTTCACTAATGGTAGTTATTAAATTATTGTAGTTTAGTTTAACAGACTCTTCCCATGCACTCTTTCTACTGACACTCAAATATTCTAATACATCATTCTTCCAGTTAAACAGGCTAGTCTCTCTTAGGTTTTTGTTGATCTTTTTGTTATTAGTAATGTTTTGGATTTGTTATGAATAAATTTAAGCCCTGAAATTCTTTCAAACTTGCTTAAGGTATGTATAACATCATGCAAAGAACCATCAATATCACCCAACGTTAACATATCATCAGCAAATAATTGTATCTTAGGACAATAGTCCTTATTAATTTGAAAACCTTTTATATTTTGCTTGTTTCTGATATATGTAGCAAAAAGGTTCCATTGAACGAGCAAACAATAATGGTGACAAAGGACAACCTTGTCTAGTTCCCTTGAGGATTTCTAGTGGTGAGGATAGACATGATCCGATTTTCACATAAGTTTGTGCCCCACTATAAATTTTCATTATTAAGTTGACAAAATCTGAGGAGAATTCACAACAATCAGAATTCTTTGTAGATAAGACGAATTAATAGAATCAGAAGCCTTTTCTATGTCTAGGCTGATAATAGTTAGTTGTTTTTTGTATTTACATGCTATGTCTATTAGTGATAGTAATTTAATAATGTTAACTTGCACTTTTCTATGAAGAATGAACCCTGTCTGATCATTATGTATTAGATTAGGTAATATTTTCTTTATCCTATTAGCTAATATTGTTATGAAAAGTTTAGAATCAGTGTTTAGTAACGGAATTGGCCTATATCAATCACAAGAGTTGGGGCCCTTACCTTGCTTTAATATGGGGGAGATAATTGAGTATTTCCATGATGGGGGTGTTGTACATTTTTACTTAACCATAGTAAAGTCACTCATCATTTTCTTTATTATATATTCAGGAAAAGTCTTGTATAGTTCAGGAATTATTCCATCCAGTCTTGGAGCTTTATTATCTTTTAAAATTTTTATTTGCTCTTTCACTTCTGTTAGTGTTATTTGTTTATTTAATATGTTATTTTGTTGCATTGACACCTTAGTAGTTATATTTTTATGAATAAAAGTATTTATTACAGTATCTGTCTCCAAAAGTGTTATGTTATTATTTATATATTTATAGTAGTTTTTGAACGCTTCTGATATGCCCTTTAAGTTAGACGTACTCTTAACTGAACCATCATTTTTATATTTAATCTCATTAATAACATTTTGATTGTTTTTTTTTTTTGGATATTACTGCTATTTTATGTAGATATTTGGGATTTGCAGCATAAGATTGTCGTTTCAATTTTTCCATGTTTATGGCTACCTTAAGATTCAGAACCTCTAAGTATTTTTGATTTACCTTAATTTTGTTATGTGCTGTTTTATTTGGTTTTGCATCCATTGTTTTTTTGTAAGTCTAAAAGTTCTTTGTCCTACTCTCTCCTTTTTTTAAGGTACCAAGATTTTATTCTACCATATATATAAACTTTAAAGATGTCCCATAGTATTAGTATCAGTCACTTCACCATTATCATTTGTTTCCATAAACATGTCTATTTCTTTCATTATCTATTCCCTAAAGCCTTTTAACTTAGTTATGTAAGCAGGAATTCTCTGTAGAAATCTTAAATCATATGTATGCATAGTTAATGTAAAATTTATAGGGTTATGGTCCGAAAGTGGACAAGTCATTATAGATAAGTCACTTACTTTAGAGTATATATTATTTGATACAAAGACCTTATCAATGTTTGTGTACCAAACCGTTATGAATAGTGAGTATAGAATAAGAAATAATGTTCTCTTAGACCATGTATATCTTTAAGTTCATCTGGTTTGTAAAGTCATTAAACTTCTTGGCTTGAGATGTTAATTTTATTTTACCATTTCTATAAGTATCATTGCCTGGTAATAGGCTGTTAAAATCACCTGTTGCTATAATTTCCCCTTCTGAATTTAAAGTAATAGGTTCAGATATTTGTCAACATATTTAGTACTCAGTCCTGGTATCCAGTATGTATTAATCAAAGTATAATACTTCCTATTGATTTCCAAAATAACCATTATTAGCATGCCATCTTTATCTGAAATTGTATCTTTAATTCTTGTACAAGTGTTTTTCCATAGAATAAGAGCGCCACTTCTCTTAGTCTTAAAACATAAATCAGCCAGAACGGTATAGCCATTGAATGAGTATTTTTGTAGATCTTTTTTAACAGATGGGTTTCCTGTAAAAAGATGATCTGGGCTTTATGCATTTTGATATATTTAAGCAAACCAGCCCTTTTGGCGTTATTGTTCAAACCATTAATATTTAATTATAAACATTTATAAGCCATTGACTATAATGTGTATATTATTACTAACTGAAAGACCTTTCTTCCGTGTTGACTTGAAATCTACTGAAAACTTACTTATCATGGATAGTGTGTTAAGCACTACTTTCAAAAACCCAAAACTATTTACAAACACATACATGAAACATAAAGTTTCTGGTTTAGTTAAAAACTTACTAAACTATCCATCTATCACCTCTCCAATACCAAAAGACACGAATTATCCATCTTTGCTTAGAATATAGTATAAAAACAAAAAAGAAAAGCATTATGAAAGGAACTAAAATCTGAATCCATGAAATATACATTAGAATGAGAGTGTCCAGTATATCTGAAGCTATATGAATGTCACATATGATAATAGCACCTCTAATACATAGATATGCCAGAAATACACATCAGATCAAAGTGTGTATAAACATTAGTAGCTGAAGGTTAAGAAGATTGTCAATATTTCTAAGACTTTTCAAGAGACATCAGATGATTTAACCATTTCATCAGTCATCTATCTAACATTTGTCATGTAAGGATCTTTTGAAGAAAAAAAAATATATATATATATATATGTATATATGGACACACTAGCCAAAACCACAACAGCGAGACAACCCTAACACACACACACCTACAAACAACTAACCACCTAACACACACAACCTTCACTGCGACACTACTCACACACCACAACACCTACCCTAACCCCTAACCACCTTACCCCCCGCCTAGCCAGCCCAAGCTCCGACACTACCATTACACATATATATATATATATATATATATATATATATATATATATAACACTTATTACAACATAACTAGTATATTTTGCAATTATACACATATTACTCATATGTATTAATATCTATGTTGACATAGGTTCATAGGTTCATACTAGGCTATCTGCCCAAGGGCATTTATAAGCCTAGCCCAGAGTTTTGTGGCTTTCGCCACCCCTTTAGTTTGAAGGATACTATGCCCATTATTTTGCTGTGCCTCTGTCAAGCAGTGACACTGAGGTAATCCCTGGGGTATATCTGCGATCTCCCATCCATTGGTCAAGATTTCTCTTGAACAAAGCCAGCGAGGTGCTCTGCCTCACATGTACCGGGATTTTGTTCCACAGCATAGAGAGTCTCTGGGTGATGAATCTGTCCCTCCAGCACGTCCTATTAATAACTGTGTCAAGGTTTAAGTCTCCCGCCTTAGTAGTTCTGAGGGATCTAGATTTTTTGAGGTGAAGCATGTTCATCAATTCTGGGTTGGACATGGCCTTGTATGTCAGGCACAGGTCACCTCTGAGCAGACGGTAAGCGACTGAATAGAGCTGGAGTTCCTTCAGTCGGGCAGCATAAGACATATTTTTGAGACCCTTTATCCTTTTGGTGAGGAACTTTTGGGGCCTTTCCAGTTGCTGCAGGTGTCGGGTCAGATACATTCCGAATGGGGTATTGTACTCAATCATTGGTCTGATGAGTGATGAGTACAGGGGGACGATGACCTCCCTTGATCTAGATGTGAATCCCTTCATGTTCAGGTGGGCAATGTAGAAGGTCTTCCTAACTACTTTGGCAACGTGAGTGTCAAACGAAAGGTTACTGTCAACCTGGGTCCCCAGATCCCTGATAACCTCTTCTGTGCTTAGTGGATTGCCACCTATATGGTAGCTAGGGGTAACCTTGTTTTTCTCGAAGGGTATGACTATGCATTTTTTGGCGTTTAACTTTAGGCCATGGCTCTGGCACCAGTTATCCGTTTCTATAAGACCCTTCTGAAGGATATCTGTGTCAGATGTGTTCTCGACTATGGCGCCCAGTTTGCAGTCATCTGCAAACTTTGTCAGCCATAACCCTCCTCTGTTTGCTTGTACTTCTGAAAAGTAGATGCCGAACAAGAGTGGGCCCAGGACTGAGCCCTGTGGGACACCACTTGTGACAGGCTTTGAGTCTGACATGGCGCCAGCAACTCTGACCCTGTGGGTTCTGTCACTTAGCCAGTTTGCAACCCATCTTGTGACGTATGGGTTTACATTTAAGCTGATGAGTTTTTCAGTGATACCAGAGTGGGGTATTGTGTCGAAAGCCTTTGCCAGGTCGAGGTAGGCTGTGTGGACTGCCTTTCCCTCATCAATGGCCTTGGTGACTGTTTCGAAAAAGTCAACCAAGTTTAAAAGGCATGATCTGCCTTTGACAAAGCCAAACTGGGTTGGATCCAAAGTCTGCAAGTCCCCTATGTCTTTATTTATGAGTTCCATTATGATCCTCTCCATAGCTTTGCAGGGCAGGCTTGTCAAGCTGATGGGACGGTAATTTCCAGGGTTGGTGGAGGCACCGCCTTTGTGAAGTGGGACCACAGTTGCCATACGCCACTCCTTGGATACGTATCCTGAGGTGAGGCTAAGATTAAACAGCTGCCCTAACTGCGGGTTTAATTCCTCATTGAGTTCGTGGAGCACACAACCGGGGACACCATCTGGTCCCATGGATGCTGTGTTTTTCTCCTTGGAGAGAGCAGTTCTCACCTGAGCATTAGAGATGTTTGGGGGGCTACAATCCTCTAGTATAGATATCTCTCCTTTTGGGGGGGGGGAGTTTGCACTGAACCTGTCAGCCAGTATGTTGGCAATGTCTGTAGGTTCAGTAATTTTTACATCATTTTGAACTAATTCTGAGCATATCTGGGAGTTTCCTCCCAGGTTTCTAACATAGCTAAAGAAGGCCTTATGATTGTCTTTTGAGTCCTTAACGACTTTTCTCTCAAAATTTGCCTTGGATGATTTTATGAGAGATCTTAGTTTTTTACTTATAATGATCAAAGGTGTCTTCCCTTTTAAGGATTTTGCTCTATCTTGTAGTAGCTTCCTTCTTTTGTTGTAGAGCTTGTTTATGGCTGGGGTCCACCAGACTGGACGCTTGCCTTTGGTACAAAGAGTCTTTGTTTTGTTTGGGATTGCCTGATCCATGCAGTCCTGTAGGTGCTGGTAGAAGGCATTTGTAAGTGATTTAGCGGCTTGAGTAATGGTTTCTGCAGGCTCGGGGGCCTTAAAAGAGACCACACTAGTCTTTAGAAGTGTGAAGCCGTCTTTTGAGAAGTTCTTCCCTGTGGTCTTTTTTATCTCAGGTGGAGGTGGGATGTGGACTTCCAGTGAGATTAGTTTATGATCTGATCTCACCAGTGAGGGGTAGACTTCCGGTGTTGAACATTGTGACCGCATGTTCGTGATGATGAGATCTAGTATGTTTTCTCCTCTTGTGGGGATGGTGACTAGTTGTTCCATGGCATTTGAGTTTATGAACTCTAGGAACCTTTGGGCTAGAGTGTTGGGGCTTGAGTAGTGATCCCAGTCTATATTCGGGTAGTTGAAGTCACCTAGTATGATGGTGTTTGGAGATACATTTATCCCCTCCAGTGTTTTCAGGAAAGCTATGTGAGGTTCCTGAGTTTGAGAGGGTGGCCTGTAACATGCTACAAATTGCAGAGCAGTCTTGCCTATGGTTAATTGCACCTGGATGGTCTCTGATGCATCGTGCATTGCCACCAACCTTGAGGTGTGGGTGTCCTTGATGAATATGGACACCCCCCCTCCTTTCTTGGTGTTGTCCGGATTTTGGGGCTGGAACGCATGATATGAGGTAAAACCTGATAGTGCTGGGGTGCTCTCAGGAGCCTTGAACCAGGTTTCAGTCACAGCACAGACATCGATGTTCTCCATACTGAGAAGGGCCTCGAGTGCGTGCATCTTGAGGTTGAGACTTCTGGCATTGAGCAGCATTACCCTTAGTTTTTTTTCCTTTTTTGTGTTCTAGGGTGGTAGGTTTAGAATTTGAGCCTTGCCTAAAAAGGCACTATGGGGTGGCAAGAGCCTTTGCCAATATCCGAAGCCCAGGGGTGACAGGTGCAAGCCGCCCTTGAAGCAGCGTGGCATGTCCAGCATGTCATCCCAAGCAGACAGACATTGGATCCCCTTTGAATGACACCAGAGTTTAAGCCAATTATTAAAGCTGATCATCTTGTCTCTGTATTGTGACATCATTCTTGGTGAAGGTAGAATACTGCTCAAGGTCAGGGTCATACCTGCCTGGGCTACATAATCAGAGAGCTCCTCTATGTCTCTTTTCATGTAGTCCAAGGAGGTACGTCTCAGATCATTCACACCAGCGTGGACAATGACCGAGTCGTACTTGTACCTGCTGTTGAGAGACCTGAGTGCTTGCATTATGTGGCGGATTCTAGCGCCCGACAGGCAGCTTACTATGACCTTCTCCTTACTCAATCTGGTGAGCGGGACGTCAGTGTGTCTGACTATAGAGTCACCAATGACGAGTGTGTCTGGCATTGTGTTTGGCCTTAAGGGCTGTGACTGTTTGGCACACTGACTATGTGGTCTATGTGTTGCATGTGTTGTGTCCTGAGGTGGCAGTTGTTTGGGTGTCTGCTTTGGTGGCCTCTGCTGTTTTGGTAGATTTTTGATCAGAGCCTCCGAGTATGTCTTTGTGTGTTTATGTGTATGATTTGAAGTTGTGATAGTACTATGTGAGACTGGGTTTGTGGTGTGTGTGGTTACCTTCTCCTCCTGTCTGGTCTTGCCAGTCCTATGTTGAGAGAGCTCAGCCTCCAGTTTGGCTATATAGTTGCATCTCTCGCATGTATTTGTGTTTTGTGGGAGAAGGAGAGGGTTGTCTGTGTACATGAGGCAATTGTAACATTGCCTCAATATTCCCAGATTCACTAGCTGAGCAGGAGAGGACACTAGCAACTGATCCCTCGACATGCTAGACGGAATAGACAAAAACTTTAAAAAGACTCTGGGGGATGTGGGTGATCGAAAAGGGGTTTTAGGCTGGTGGGGTACTATGTATAATAAAAGTGCTATATCGAAGTAAAAAAATACTTTAGGAGCAAGTGCTAGGCTTTACAGATAGATAATAGTCTACTTAAGAATCAAGTAGAGCTGAACTTTTTAGATATAGAATACGCTGGTTTGATCAGCAGTACAGTTCAAGGAAGGCTGTTTTAAGGGAAAATTTGAAGAGTGGACTTTAGGTAGCCCGAATAGTTTAACCTTGATTAACCGCCACTGCTCTTGTGTGCTCCTGTAGCAACTCCGCGCTAACGCGCGCTTTAGCGTGCTTTATAGCAGGGGGTTGAAAAGAGCTAGGAATTGACCCAAAATGGCCAATGGACTACTAGTTTCTGGCTGATACCACTCCAAAATGGACAAATAGGCTGCTCAGTGCTTCCCAATCCCACTGGTAAACAAAGAAGCTTCCTTTTTCCAAATATGGATATGGAACAGTTTCAGGAACCAAGACAAAGCCCAGGGATCAGCAAACTCTGATACTGGACTATTCTAGTTCAGCAAGGCGGGAAAACAAGAGATATTTTTTTGTTTTTTTTTTTTTTTCAAACAGAGAAGAAAAAACAGTCAATAAATGCTTTAAATGCTATGAATCGGCTAGCGCACGTGAGTGTGTAGCCTACAGATACAATTTGCAACAATTAGAAACTTTAAAGTGCAAAAATAGTTTAGACACAGAAAATCACTTTAAATGCAGCAGCAAACAGGTGAAAATGCAGTCGCTAGACAGTAAACAGTAGAAAAGCCACAAAATTATACTTATATCAGGAAAAAGTCATTCTTTTGCTCTCTGCTGCTTGAATCACTCTGCAGGACACCACGAGGAGCTGTGCTGAGTTAATATCAAGCTAAAAAGGCGCGCTTTAGTGTGCTTTATAGCAGGGGGTTGAAAAGAGCTAGGAATTGACCCAAAATGGCCAATGGACTACTAGTTTCTGGCTGATACCACTCCAAAATGGACAAATAGGCTGCTCAGTGCTTCCCAGTCCCACTGGTAAACAAAGAAGCTTCCTTTTTCCAAATATGGATATGGAACAGTTTCAGGAACCAAGACAAAGCCCAGGGATCAGCAAACTCTGATACTGGACTATTCTAGTTCAGCAAGGCGGGAAAACAAGAGATATTTTTTTGGTTTTTTTTTCAAACAGAGAAGAAAAAACAGTCAATAAATGCTTTAAATGCTATGAATCGGCTAGCGCACTTGAGTGTGTAGCCTACAGATACAATTTGCAACAATTAGAAACTTTAAAGTGCAAAAATAGTTTAGACACAGAAAATCACTTTAAATGCAGTAGCAAACGGGCAAAAATGCAGTCGCTAGACAGTAAACAGTAGAAAAGCAACAAAATTATACTTATATCAGGAAAAAGTCACTCTTTTGCTCTCTGCTGCTTGAATCACTCTGCAGGACACCACGAGGAGCTGTGCTGAGTTAAAAAGGGGGGGCCTCGCAACCTTCTGTTTAGTTACTAAAGGTTTAGTTATATAACAACATTCTGATATTAACATGAATAATGAGTCTTCTAATGCAGCTCCTAGTTCAATCAATGCCATTTAGTTACTAATAGTGTCATTGAATCTGAAGAATGTATGCATCTATAAGAGAAGATAGGCATTTTCAAAGGAGTTAAACACTTTTATCAGAACTAATTATTTACCATTTAAAGTATCTAGTGAAGGATAACAGAATTTCAAGAGAAAATAATTCTAAGTACAATCATTTAAGTTCTGAAGGTCAAATTATGTCATCACTGTTGTTTCCTCAAGCTGCAGCTTCATAAACTTGTTAAAAAGTATCTGAATAGGCTCATGCACAGCAGAAGTCTGTATTGAAGAAAAAAGCATTTTGGCAGGAAATTCAGATCTTGAAGCTTTGAGTTTACAGAAAGAAAAAAAAAACACTCAAGCTGCCTTGTCAGTGCATGTCATGAATCTCCACAATGAGAACAGTGACACAGACCACCAGTTTCCTCACAAAACTTCAGCATCATGAAAAAGTTAACCATTTTATATAAAAACAGCTATTTAAAAGTAACAACAGCTGTCTCAAATCAGAAATCATATTATAACATTTCAGTCTTTTACCCACCAGTTAAAAAAGGAACCTAGTTTGTGTGTGTGTGTGTGTGTGTGTGTGTGTGTGTGTGTGTGTATATATATGTATATAAAATGCATATTTAGCTGTCTATAAAACACCATTAATGTACTGTATTAATGTTGAAATGTATCTAAACAAAGTGTCTAAAACATCTAGTTAGAAACAATAATCAGAAACACCGTGTTACCCCACCACTGACCCACTAGAAAAAATGCACTTTGGTATTAAGTTCAACTATGAAAAAAGAAAAATAAAAGAGCACAGCGTTGCGAGTCCACAATCTTAGTTTAATATAAAAATAATAAAACAAACAGGTTAAGCGCTTTCATCAATAAGTATTACTATAATGCAAATTCTCAAAGAGAAGGCAAATCAAATCTAGCAATGTCTATAATGTTTGTTGCAACTAAGTGTTATTGTGGCAGTATTTTTGTACTAATTTTGTACTATTTTAAGGTTATGTCATGTGGACATGGTCATTTATGATGAAATTATTTATTTTACTTAAATTAATTCTTGCTTGTATTCTTTAGAATGTCCTCTTCCCATAAATGGAATTGGTTGGTTTAGAACCAATGGCAGACCAGCAATTTGTATTTAAATGCAAAATTCACAATGGCAGTTTGTTCTGAAGAAGTCATACTTATTGATGAAAGCGCTTAACCTGTTTGTTTTATTATTTTTATATTAAACTAAGATTGTGGACTCGCAACGCTGTGCTCTTTTCTTTTTCTTGGTTTGGTGTGAGCACTTGTAGTACCAACTTTTTTTATATTAAGTCAAACTATACTATTACTGAAGAATTAGAAGACATACATCATTTGTTGTTATTTAAAAGGGAAAAGTATGTAAAGTACGTATACTGGGGAAAAGAGAGAAAAGGAACACTGGTAACCAAAAAAGAATAGGATGAAAGAAGACAGAGAGAGAGAGAGAGAGAATGAGAATGTTATTTAAGTACTTAGTACTATATGTAATTAGAAGAAGTAGATACAGAAAGGAAAAGAGAAAGTTAATAATAAAAATTATTCACATTACCTTACAGCAGAGAGACTTTCCAGAATCAAAAATATTATGATTCATAAAACAAAGCATTTAAAATTAGAAGGAATTTATTCATTTGTCCTTTAGTTTCTTAGTTTTGTTTGCTCCTTCCTTCACAGACCATCCATTTTTTTGTTGCCTGTCTCTTCAAACTCTGGGATGACCATTCCATTTCTTCTATGTCGAACAGTGTTTTCTTCTTTTAGATAAATTCTACCGATTCTTGTAGGGAATCAAAGATCTTCACTCCTTCTAGCAAGGTGATTTTTATTCTTGAAGGAAAAAGAATTTGAGCTTTAATATTGGCTTTTTTTCAAGGACTTAGAGGAACACACTCCTTTCTTCTGGATATGACTGTAGAGGTGTAGTCATTGTCAAAACGAATAACTTTTTCACCCATCTTGATAGAGGAATTAGTCCAAGCTGATTTCAGCACTAAATCCTTGTCTTGCGAGGAAAGAAATCTAACTATTATAGACCTGAGGTTAGATGAACTCAGAGACGAAGCTGGATTTGCCATTGACTGATGAGCCCTCTCAGTTCCAAAAGAGAGGGATTCAGGCATGTTTAGTGCTGATTGAAACCACTTATTGAGGAATTAAATCATGTTAGCACCATCTTCTTTTGCAGAAATTCCATATATTCTTATGTTATTCCTCCTTGATCTACTTTCAAAGTCTTCCAGTTTCTCAATCAACGTGGTGTTTTGTTTCAGAAGAAATTCATTTTGATGTTCATTTTCTGTCACTCTAGTATCTAGGTCAATTGCTGTTTCCTCTAAGGCAAGAATCTGTTCAGATTGTTTTTTTTTTTTTTTTACTATTTCATTTAGAATTTCCAGTTTACTGCATTTTTGTTTGATAGATCCATTTTGTTTTCGAATTTGTCCATTTTTAGTGACAGTTCTTGGATGTTTGTTATTATAAGATGTAGTTCTTTCTTAACTGCACTCTCCTGGTGTGGATTCTTTCGAGCTGCTCATCTTGAGATCTCCAGTAGAAAACTTCTTGACATGAATAATTAAAAAAAAATCTGTTGACTATGTATTAATTTTTAGAAAATAATAGAGTCTATGTTAATCTAACTTTTAGTTAGATTTTTCTAAAAATTAAAGTATATTTCCTGTCAGGATATTAAAATCTAAGCAGAGCTATGGATTTCTGCTGCTGTCAGACTTGGCCATGCCCCCTTTCTATTGTAGCAATTCTTCATGCCTTTCTGAGGAAATGCATTTGATTTAACATATTCTTTGTGTACAATTCCTTGCCTAGTCTGTATTTTTTTTATTATACTGTGTTTCTATAGCTTAAATGAGAACCACACCCCAAAAACTGAAAAGAACACATGCTTTTCTGCAAATCTTGAACTTTTCTGCATTTCTAATGTCTCTGTATCAAAGTAAATGGTTACTATTATTTTCTAATTCGTTATACCCCAAAATGATTTGAAGGAGTCTGCCATGGCTAACATTATTTTGTTTTACAGTCAATGCTTTCGCCGTCCTGATGTCATGTTAGAGGGACAGAAAGAAAGCCTTATGAAGAGGGGGATCGTTTACTGTAGTTTTCTCTCTCATCAGTTGACAACATTGCTATGACTGCTTACTTTTTATTGTCAGCCTCAATCTGCATTTTTAATTACTTTGCTTGCTTTGATTTTCATTAATCGCCTTCTCTGTTGCAACATTTTCAGGAATGTGTGAATGACAGGCTTGAAAATGTATTTATTTATTATTTATTTAACATTTATTTGACATTTGTTGACTGGGTAAGTGCAGCTGGGCTGAAGCCCTTTTTCAGTGGGAACCCAGGGAGAAAAGCTCTGCTAATACAAAGGCATCTAAGCAGTTATATAAAACAAGATTTGCATAATTTAACAAAATTACAAATTAGAGAAATAAGACACAAGATTGCTAAATTGCTTCTAATACATTTAAATAAAGACGAAAGTATGAAGCACGGCTATCATAAACTCAAGAACTCGGATGGATTCTGCGTTTAAGAGTGGACAAGGGAGCAGAACTTAATGGGGTTGTCTCTGTTAGACCAGCATTGAATTCTAGGAGGGCACCTAAATGATTTGGGAGATGCTGTTCTATGGAGTATATTTGATGTTCATATTTACGTGATTTTAATTATGTATTTTATGTTATTGCATGAATATGTTGTCATTTTTATTGCTGCTTTAAATTTGGACTTGGTGATGACGTCACTATGTTGATACGCATTAGACATGGAAACTCTGATCTGCAGCATAATGTAGAGTGAGTTATCTTTGTTTTATTGGATGATTTTAACTATGTTTGCTATATAATTGTTTTGTTAAATTTTATTTTAGTATTAGATGGTCTGAGGAAGTCACCACCGTGTGGTGAAAGCGCTTACCTTTGTCGAATAAAAGTTTTTGAGTTTATGATAGCCTTGCTTCGAACTGTCATGTTTGTTTGTTTAATTTTACTTGTACTTTGTATTAAAGGCAGTTTGTTTATCCGTAGGCTGATTTGTATTGTTTGTTTGCTTCTAGTTCTGTTCAAGTGTGAGAAATTTGACCCCTGTGATTAATTGTTGTTACTTGGACTGAGATGGTTTGTGTGGCATTCACAGTTTTAAATATTGTATCTAGAATTAAACTCTTTGTTTATCTTCTTTCCCCAACTCCAGAAGAAATGTGGACTTTTGCAGAAATTGCAGTGGAGAAAAAATGCAAAATCATATACTGACAGAAAGTAAAAAGAGTTAGATTAACATGTTTTTTGTGGCACTGAGTTTTATTAAAGAGAGATATTTGCATCTGAAAACTAAGTGCAAAAGCCCTGCCTTGGTTCAGACTCCAGGCTACACTATTTATCTGAAGTGTGATGCTGGCAGTCTGTAATTGATAAGGCACATTTAAATGTCATTGTTTTCTTAACAGCCCTGTAGTTGGGATAAGTGACCTAACTTAATTACTGTGCCACTCTTAGTAGCTGTTGTGATGTAACAGATGAAACAAATGCAGGAAAGATAGGCTAACACATACTTTTTAAATTATGTTTTTTTTCTATGTGAACTTGCATACCTCTCAACTGTCCCTGAGTTTGACTCAAATTTAGCTCTGCCCCTCTTAAACCCTCCTAACACTGGTGCCTTTAGGAAGGAAAGGTGGTGAATTATACTTAATAAATAATGACAATAATTAAGAGTTACAGACTTTTCCTTCAGAAAATGTGTATTACTTCACATTCTCTTATTCTGTTACTGTCTTAAGTTAATAGAACTATTATTTTAAAAATGCCCCTGATTGGTTGAGAGCTGTGATGTGAAGTGTTTAGTCTTGGATTACAGGGAAGGAAGAACACTTTTTGGCAAGAAACGCTTGACTTTTGGGTGGAGTTTCAGAGATGTGTTGTACAAAGACTTTCTGAATAGGAATACGGTGGCGGATTCAGGAATTTGCAGAGGGGGGGCGCAGTATGCAAAGTAGGCTACAAGGGGCTAGAACACCAGGGATTGGGGGGGGGCTGTGGATACCTCGCCTTAAAGGAAAACAGTGGGATTCTATCATTAAATGCTCAAATTCTGTGTCCTTTCTGTCCCTATTTATTGTCCCTGCTATGAATAAACAGCAACACAGCATTTAAAATATTTTAAATCAACTGTTTCTCTCCGCTAGAACCTTACTGTACTGTAGTGGTTTCACTTTCAAAAAAAAATGTTATCCCTCCCAAGAAAAGCTTGTTGCAGTATCTAATTCATTGATGTCATCAAGGCCACTGAATACATGTAGGTTTCTGACCAATTCCCTCCCCTAACTGACATCACTATGACTGTCCTAAAAACCCACCCATGATGTGATGTCACAGCTCCCTAGTCCTTCCCCTACAGAAAGTAAAGGCTAGAACAAGGAAACAGTACATGAGTGAAGTCTCCTGCTGTGAGCTGTCAATCACAGCAGGTAACAGCTCAAATTACCCTTAGCACTTTGACAGCTAGGGAAGTTAGATAGCATCTTTATGGCCTAGCCTATAAAGTGATTTAATTTCAGATATTTTTCTAATGTTTGATGGACTGAAGTTAAACCTTCAGTTTCCTCTATTAAAACATATACATTTAAACAGTTACAATAGTGCACGTACATTTGTGTTCTCTCCAGTAAGGCACACTGTGATGACATTTCAAACACAAGCACTTTACAAATTCCTTTCCAGTACAAATGTCTGTACAGATCAGTTTGATACACACATGACATACAGTTCTAATATATTTGTAACACCAGCAGCTTGTATGACCTATAGTTCTAATACATTTGTAACATAAAGCATCTTGCGTAAATCAGTTTGATATTCACAAATTACATGTAATTATTTACAAATTTCCAGCTAGCTATGCTGGCAGTACCTCCTTTCATCACAAGAACTTCATCAAGTACAGTACTGTCACACTGTACTGTTTGACATAACATTTTTTGAGTGAGCTTTCCATGCACTATTGTTGTATGCTGGATTTCATTCTCATTTATACTCTACTTCAGATATTAAAGCCACAAAACGTGTCTAAATCTCTAAATTATAGCTTAAACAGGATGAAAGTTTGATCTGTTCTCAAGTACTCTGGGGGAAAAAAATCACAAAATCTTACAGGTAACAGCTGTACATACCTTCTACTGTTTTGACTGACCAATAACCAGAGCATTCTGCTGTTAACTTCTCCGCTGCCAACTTTTTTCTTCTCTCAGTTCTAGCCTTCTCCACTTCTTTGATCATATGTACACAAATCAAATCAGGACTAAACAGTTATGCAGTAAATAAGCTACTACAAAAGCTCCAATTCATTGGCCACCTAAGTTGGAAATGTCTTCAGCCCACGTATATGAAACTTTCTTTCACCCTCAAAACCAAATTCCTACTTCATATATTTTAACTTTTCCCAATCTACTGCCAGATCCTATCTTCTATTGAACACTGCAAACACGAATGCCCAAATGGTCATCATCTAAATGTCCAGAAAATATGCGAGAAATCTGACACTAAGACATTAGCTAACCAGTCCACACAAACTACAGTACAATAAACAGTTTCCCTGCCTACCTTAATTCAGAAGTGATGTGAATTGAAAAAGCAAGCTATACAAAAGCGGTTTTAACATTGTATAATAACTTTGCACACCAAGCTGCAATAGACATGGGGCCAGATAGAATAAAGCCTACAGTAAGTATGTATAAGAACATTCTTATCACATTTTTATGCTTTCTAGTCACTCAGATTACACCAAGTGTACATATAGTCTACACTATGTGGTAACTTTTGTGAATCCTTGTCAATATTTAAAGCTGCAAGAATATCAGTAGGAAAACTAAACTTAGGAGAAAGAAGATGTGAGTTATGTCTGTGTTGTCTGTTCACTCAGAGTGATGTACACTTAGTGTAGGGGTTATTGAATCCCGGGGAGGGAAGTTCATTGTTTCAGCAATTTAAAAATGAAAGACAGATCTTAACTGTAATCATAGAAATATCTGAAGACCCCCCCCACACACACACACATAAATATGGCCTTTTTGTGTTTTACAGTAGTCAGGACCAAGCCACAGAGAAACATGTAGGGAAAGAATAACATTTTATTTAAAATGCTAATTTTAATGATGTTCACACTATCCCAGAATGAAAATGCTAAATATAGTTCATTTTGAAAGGTCTAAAACAGTTATGCCTATACTGTACCTGACCCTGTGCCACCTAGGAACTATTGTTCTCTGACAGACTTTATAAGCCTCTACTGAGACACAAATGGGTATAGAAAGGAAATAACAGATTACTTTTGTCATAGATGTACCATTCACAGGCAATTTAAGGGACTGCAGTGAAGTTCATTTTGTCAACAGACAAATCAGTAACAGCAATCATAACAACAATGTACTGCAAGGAGAGCAGAGATTGCACTCTGAAATTATGAAAAAGACCATCATGTAATCACCACTGCAGCATGAGACCCAATCTTAACAACTGCTAAGCTCCCCCCTTATTAACTTTTTAAGATTGGGTCTCAATGTAGGTAGAAAACATGGTACCAGTACTGACCAACAAATGACAGTGGCAGAATAAAATAGATTTGATTCTGCTTGCTGTTTGTGCTGGTAATGTGTTCTTCATTATAAACTTAGAAAGTTCCTATAATAAAAAGATTTATGTTAGCCTGCATTTTCTAAAGGATATGAAGTTTAAAACTCAAATATATGTCATCATTTAGTGACTTAGTCCTCAGTGATTTGTCAGAAAATGACAGATTTTTTGAGGAACAGACCAAATATATGAGGCAAAGAAATTGGAACATTCTGCAAAAATCTGGACAGTTGAGAGGCATGGAAGGTGAGTGAGTACAAACATAAGAGATGAGTTGCACCATCTTTCTGACAGCACTTACTAGCTGCTTTATGGCTTTGAAAGACGGCAAAACATTTACCTTTTTTCCCCTTTAACTAATATTACATGGAACAGATAAAGCCCTGTGTACTACAAAGAACTGTGATCGGTTCTGTGATCATAATCCTTAGTTATATGTTCTCGACCTGGATCCAAGATTCACCTTTCAAGCTTCACTGTCAAGGTGAATTTCTTGGCATTCATGTGTTGAACATATACTCTAGTTATGGTTGCAACCTGCTGATAATCCTCTATATAATCTTTAATGGTGAAAAGAATGAGAAGACGTACAACAGCGGTAATAAAATCTAGTTATAAAACTGAATACAACAGTAACTGTGTAGATTGTGGAGAGCTAACAGAAATTAGAAATTTGAGGATGAAAGTCAAGTAAAACAGTAAAGTTTATTTATTAATAGAAGATCAGATATTAACCTAAACAATATCCAGTAAATATAATTTGGACTGGGAAAAGTTCTTGGCATCAGCAAATCCATTGTAATAATCAAGTGAAGGCTATATATGCAGACAAAAAGCTTTTCTTTTTCATTTGGTCTAAATGTGAGAGGAAATCAAATGACAAATGAAGGAGAAACTAGTAAATCTTATACTTAGCTGTAAGCACACAACAAGTAAAAGTTAATATTTGTTACAGTAAAGATGGATAAAGGAGTACAGCTCGGGGAACTAATGATGCTAGAAGACAAAACAGTACAGTACAATGTTTCCACAATATAAGCAATAAGTTGGAAAATCTATCTGCCCAATACAGTCAGGTAAACCAATAAGGTTTACCAGTATGCAATTAAGGAAACTGAAATCTATAACATAGTTGTTGTGAGGCAAGGGCGCACACAAAAAATGCAAACGGCAGGAGACTAAAGTCTGCAGCAAATGAGATTATAGCTTTCCATTGCAGTCACATCCATTAATCCCTACTGGACCTACTTAACTGCAGTTTAAGTTCTGTAAATTCACTTTTATGGAATTCAAGCACACTTTCAATTTTCTAAACCAACCAAGTTAGAAGCCAGACAGCTGGACACGTGCTAAGTACTTTTTTTACTGCCTTTTTTTCCTTACTCAAATTAATGCTTGTGCCGTTGCCCGCCTCACAATCTTGTACTATTTGAGAGCACGGCTCCAGCGATATCATCGCATTTGACATTGCGCCCATGCACCTGCACGCCTATGCGTGTGGAATGTTGTTGCTATTAGGCAATTCTGTAAACAAATTCTGTTTTAAAGGAGCTACTAAAATATTTTGTCACTCTGTTATTTTCACACCAAATTAATGTTTGTCCAGGAAATACCAGACAGTTGATAGATACTGGGATATAACAACTGTGAAACAAAAACACCTGATAAGCTACCTATCTTAAATTAGCGTTTTTGCACAATGTGTAATTGTTTTATTTTGACTAGGATGGCTTCCCCTGGGTCCCTGTGCTTGCTCTGTTGCTACCTCGTTCAAATAACTTATACCGGAATGCCACAGTGCATATGCCAACTGATGTCCCTGGCAAATGGTCACACAAGGTTAAGCATAAAGGGGGTGGGAAGTAGCCGAAGCATGGATCGACCTAAAACTTTAAATCTTTCTAAGAGAAAATCAAACATTTATATATACACTTTTGTTATTTATTTAATTTCTGTGAATTGCTTCCTTTTCAAGCCAGTGCCTGGGTGATTGTCCCTCTCACCCCCCCCCCCCTTCTATGCTACTGGCTGCATGTATTCACCCAAAGGAAATAAATACATCTCACCTGTTTTTTTTGTTTTTTTTAATTAACTTTTAACTATTTTCCCATAACCTCCGAAAAACCTCCCAGCATGCTGCTCTCTCAGGCTTGGAAGTCTACCTATGCACGTTTGTCACATGTTCACAGACAGTTTTTTTTTTCTTCCCACGAAGTTCTCTAACCTGAACAAAACTGTCAGTCACGCTGGCAACACAACTGTAGGAGCCAATCAGGATCTTAGAATGAGCATATCAACTGATCGATCTAAAATCCTGAGCGGGTCTCCTGGCTATATCTCCCATAGTGACTTCTGATGTTAAAGAAATACAAAAAAGCTTCTCCAACTAATGTGTATTGAAAAGGTATTGCTAAATTAGAAACTGTAAGAGGAATACCCCTTCAACTGTGTACCAATTTGGTGGTACATTTTCAGATTTTAAAGCATAACAGTTAGAAAAGCTTTTATGGCACTAGGCTGTACGGCATGTGTTCTAGCAAAAAGGAGGGGGTGTGCGCCCCTGCGCCAAAGCTTAAATCTGCCATGTGAATATGTTGAATGTGTCAGTGAAGGTGAGAAGACCTGTAGGGCTATGTAACTGTGATGAATAAGTTAGCATTGGCATTCAGTCGGAGACTTTTTTATGTTAAGAAGATAGTAGCTTCTGTTTTATACAATACTTTGTGTACCTGGCAGTATGTTTATTTTATTTCCTTTTGTGTGCTAATAGGTTCATAGGTTTTTACTAAGCTAACGACCACATATGCCTTTTTAAGCCTAGCCATGCATCCCAAATCTCTCACAAGTTCTGATACCCTTGATAAGTGTAAGCATGGGCCTGGGAGATGAACCATTTACAGGTTACCTGTGCCCATTAGAGACATAGGTGGCAAACCAGGGATGAATTTCCAGTTTCCCATCCAGTTGTCCAAGTTGCACTTGAATTTGGTTAGGGAGGAATTCTGCTTCATGTGGATGGGCAGCCTGTTTGACAGAGGGGGTATTCTCTGGGATACATTACTTACCTCTCCAACAGGTTCTTTTTATGTTACAGGCAAGGTTTAAGTCTTTTGAATGTGTAATTCTGGTGGTGTTTGTTTTGCAGATATGCATGAGGTCCATCAGAGGGGGATCTGACAATGGCCTGTATGCCAGGCATAGATCTCCCCTCAAAAGCCTGTAGGAGGCAGAATACAGGGCCTTGAGGTGGTCTGCATAGGACATTTTACTTATGCCCTGTATTCTTTTACTGAAGAACCTCTGTGGACATTCCAGTTGTTGGATATGCCTGGTTAGGTATGTGCCAGTGGGGGCATTGTACTCAATGATAGGTCTGATGAATGCCGAATACAGTGGAGCAATGACTTCCTTGGACTTAGATGCCATATCTTTGTTTATAAAGTTGTGCAACATGGAATGATTTCCTCACCACTGTAGACACGTGATGGTCAAAGGCTAAATTACTATCTATGCATGTCCCTAAGTCCTTGACTACTGGGTCAACTCTAAGGAGCATGTTGTCAATATGATGGTTATCAGGGATGGATGACTTCCCAAAGGATATTATTATGCATTATTGGCATTTAGTTTTAGTCCATGTCTCTTGATACCAGTTGTTTGTCTATGTCAGCCCCTCCTGGAGAACATTTGTGTCAGTGTGAGATTCAATGGCAGCTCCTAATTTGCAATCATCTGCAGATTTAGTCACCCAGAGACGATTGACATTGGCTTTGACTTCTCAGAAGTAAATGCCAAAAAGGAGAGGTCCAAGGACTGATCCCTGACGGACTCCCCTTGTGACTGACCTCTTTGTAGAGGTGGACTCCCCAATTTTAACTTCCTGGGTCCCATCTGTGAGCCATTTGGCTGTCCACAAGTTGACATAATGATTTGTACCTAACCTCTTGAGTTTGTCAACAATGCCCAAGTGGAGTATTGTGTCAGATGCCTTGGCCAGGTCAAGGTGGCCAGTGTGAATGATTTTGCCCTTGTCCATTGCTTTGGTGACCTTCTCAAAGAAGTCCACCAGGTTGAGTAGGCATGATCTGCCTTTGACAAAAAACAAACTGGGTTGGGTCCAGTGCCTGGAGGTTTACTATACCTCTGTTGATCATAACCATGATAATTCTTTCCATGGAAAAGTGCAGAACCATTGCAGTTTGGTAGTCAGTGTGGGATTCCCATTTGTTTTGCAGGAAGATGCACACATACACACCCACATACACACACACACGCACGCGCGTGCACACACACACACACACACACCAAGTGTCCTGGAGTGAGATTAGAACCCCTACCTATCTACTCTTGCACACTACAGATCACAGTATTTGTCACACACACCATGGCTGAAGTGTGGTTTGTACGTATGTGGAAGTAAGTGTACTATACAGGGTTAGACAAATTCTGTTATGGTAGAGTACCTTGGGTTATTAAAGATCATATGCTTGTCAATTGGTAGAACTGCACTTGTAACTTAAGTACAGTGAGACACCTCTATTTGTAGGTACTTTGGTGACTACTGGGTATTACTTTTATTTTAATGTCTGCTTATATCTGATGTTCAACATTCTTTGAATTCCTTGCCTTGATTACTTATCAGCTTTGGAGCATTTCTGGCTTTTTGTTACCCTGAAATACTTATATTGCCTGTGTCAGCACCTTTCACCAGTTGTTTAGCCCATTAACATAAAGTTGTGAGTCACAAATGCGATTGATGGTGTACAGTTTTAGAAGACCACACCTTTTATGTCTGAGATAGTTATTCATTGATATTATTAGTTGTTACATATGTCTGCCACATTTTTCTCTTCCAACTAGAGAGTAATTTCTGAATTGCTGTCTTTAATCCAGTTTGCTGTGATGATTTTGTTTTTCTGTGAGAATGTCACTGCTTATGGCTGTCGACTGCATTTTGCTGACTGACTGTTAACTAGCCCTTCTTTATTTTTCATTTTACTTCTTGTTCTGCAATCTGTGCTCTGTGTTCTAGAGGAGCCACCATTGATTGTCTGTGATAGATGGACTTCACAAGAACCAGGGCTTCAAAGCTTAGTATTTGCTTCATTTTTATGCGTTCAGCTTTGTATATGTCTGTGTTTTTCATTGCGGTCACTAGAACTGGCTGACTTTTTGCACTGACTAAGGCTGTTTAAGCTCTACATTTTTGACTTACCTCATTTTTAAACACCTTCCTTGAATATCACTTGTGACATAGACAAATTTATATAAAAGTAATCAGACCATATTAACAACTTCACATTTACAAACATCAGCTATCAAATAAATTGTTATATATCCTATAATTTAAGCAACATTACATAAACTATTCATTTGCTGCCTTCTCTTAAACCTCATTCCTCCTCCAAAACATTTTTCTGTATGTCCCCACAATTTCCATTTTGTGTAATTTAATCCTACCCTTTTCTAAGGTTCCCACTTCCTGATCTTTTATCTCTGTACAATATTCACTATTTGAAGTATAGTTGGTTTAGATTTTGATTTCCATTTTCTAGTAATTGCTTTTTTCAGCAGCCACCAGAATTAAACTTAACAAGGTCTTACTTTATCTAGGCAACTGAGATCCTTTATCCCAGCTCAAAAAAATGTCCTTAGTTACACTCATTTGCCTGCCCAGTATTCATGATAGAGTACACTACTGGAAATTTGTAAAGTCTGCCAACTCGCCTTTGGTTTCTTTCCTCTAATTCTACCATTTTTGAAACCTTTTTTTTCGAGCATTCATACTCAGCTAGCCTTTTCTTTCATTTCATCCTCTAATTTGTACAGTTTAATTAGCTTATCTGAATAGCTGTTTAAATCTTCTTCCATTTTTGTCAGCCTTTTGTTATTTGGGTTGATATACTCCTTCAATTTTTTGTTTATTTTAATCAGATCTGAGCACATTTGACTTATTTTTTACATTTAGATTACTGGAAGGCATGTCTTGCACAAAAGCTGGAGCTGGAACTGCTTTTTTCTGAAAAGCTGCAAGATTCTTCCCAGTCAGTGTTTTCTCTTCACATTTTCTAGTTGATTTTCTTTCAAGCTGTCTGTCTGTTCTTTGCGGGCATCCAGGCACTGTATTTACTAGCTAGTAACTGAATTTTACTCAAGCTGACAATATCACTGGCTGTTGGTTCTCAGTTTATTTTCACACAGAGATATTGCGTAACAATATTTGGTCTTTAGTATGTGTGTTAGTAAAGTTTATGCTATTTGGAGTTATTTTATATGATGTGTGTATTAGTGTGTTTATGTTTATTCTGACTGTAAACATCAAGAAAAATGATGATTAAAACATACATTTGGTCTTCTATATAAACATTTCTTTGGCTTAAGAAATACTTGGCACATATCAAGATTTGCCACATCCTTTGATATATTATCAGTCCTAATAAAATCTACATAACTTGATATATTTACACCGCTCACTAAAAAAGCTAAAAATACACACACTGCACTTGCAAAACATAGGCACGGGTACACACACACACACACACACACACACACACACACACACACACACACACACACACACACACACACACATACACACTCACTCACTCACTCACTCAATCCCAAAACACCTTAGACCACAAAGTATGCACTAAACCTGATACTAGACATTTAAAGAAAAAATTATAAAACACAACACAGTCTCAATCATGTCAGTGCATATAAAAAAGTAATTGTGATGCTGTGCACACAAAATACATATTTACACTCCCTTAAAACAACACAGCTCATCAAAAGCAATATTTTACAAATTAAATTAAGTCTTATTAGAATGGAAAAGTTAAAAGAAGAAAAAAAAAAAATCATTGACCTTAACCCACTAGTTTAAACTAAGATTAAACTGATTTTAAAAAATTATAAAACTAACAACTCAAACAAGTGAAAATGCATCAAAAACAAAAAGAAAATATATAAATTACCTTAGAATCAAGTAAAAAAATCTGTCACAAAGGCCATTCCATTCATAAAAGGCAATGTACACTACTTAAAGGCCCATTAAGCATTAAAGCAGCCAATTTTAATTAATGGAAAACACAAAACTAAAAAAAGGGAGGAAATGAAAAACGGATAAATTGAGTATGTGAAGGTCTAATTTTTGTGATACATAATACATCTTGAACTGCAGTGCTGTGGAACTCTAATTCACAGCTTTGCTAGTCAACATTCAGCTTTGTATAATTTATGGTTGTATTTGACAACAGTGTTATGATTGGCAAGTATACAGAATGAATTTATATGTAATGTATATATATATATATATTTTTATAATATTTTTACATAATATTTTTACAACATGTGTTTAATGTATTCCATTACGTGATATTTTATTTATATGGTTCTTTTAGGCACCGGCGGATCATTGTATTAGTTCTGTAATTCAAGGGTAATTCAACTTCATTTTACCTTTTTATTCATATTTGGTATTGTAGTTTTGTTTTGCACAACTATTTATAATTATCATACAACACATTATGAACAAGGTAGTTATGCAAGTTATGCACAAGAGTAACCATAGGGGCAAATGTTTGTCATTTTTTACAATATGATATAGGTGGTTCAAGAATACGTTTTCGGTTTTGTGTACATTGCAAATCGAAGTATGTGGTGTAACTCATTGTTTAATTTAGCTCAATTTAATGTAATCCATTTTAATTAATTTAATTATATTAATGCATAGTGGTTCAATATCATTGGTTAACAGGTCCAATCAGTTCCTTATGTATTTATATTTAAAGGTTCAGTCTGCATTCAGATGCGTTCTGATGAAGTTCGTTTTGTGAACGAAACCTAGGTCGACGTTTTTATTTTATTTGAGTTTCTTGTTCAATAAAGTCTTTTGGAACGTTTATGGGCCTGGATGTTTTTGGAGAGCTGAACATTTGTGAGCTGGCTTTTCGTTGTATTTGTGGTGTATCTGCTTAGATTCGTGACACCTTCAGCGACTATATACTTGGTGTATATATATCTTTTCCTGGTTTTGGTGTGTGCTATGGAGGACGAAGGTGAAACAATCGACGTGGCTGCACTACTCAAAGAGATGAATGAGCAGCTCAAACAACATTCTACTATTATTAACAAGCTCATGACCACTTATGTTGCCCCCACAGATTTTGGTAGCAGTTTGGGGCTACCCTTGACACAAGCAACACCGCCCACAGCACCGACCACGACTGGTACTCAAGGTACATCCAGTGGGCAAACCTTTCATGCCACTAGAGTAAATATATTACCGGAGCCTGTCAACAGTGAATTCTGGAAGGTCAACCAGTATTCCTTTAATTCTCAAAATCAAACTACAGGTATGGTTAACAATCAGATGAAAGGTAACATGCGCGAGTGGTTGAAAACTTTTGAAGTCAAATTATTTAAATTAAAGAGAACCCAAATGGAGAATGGGTATTTACGGAGGAATATAGAACCGGGGATTGTCCCCAAAGGACTAAGATTGTGGCGTTATCCTAATGGCAGTGAGCAAGAACCGGATATGTTGGATGAACTGCACAGTTTATTCAACAACACCGGTATTGCACTTATGGAAATCATGATTAAATACAACCAGAAGAAAATAGACTTACTTTTGTCAGATTTGGAACGACTCAATAGTTCCATCAGTGAGGACTTACTTTTTGATCAATATTACAATAATTATGCAAATGTGATCAAGGATGTTGAATACAGTTGTAACACCCTTTATGAAAAGAAACAACTCAAAATCAAAAGGGACACCAAGGTATACTCTTCGGGTTTAGTGTATCCAAAATCTAAACCGATAAGAAACAATGCCGACAGGAGGAGACCGGAAGTGAGCACCAATCGTCTTGATGCATTAGATGACATCACATCCCCCTTACAAAACGAGAGTTATGTCTTCGGACAAAGTGAGGAGGCAAGAGAGGGTGATTCGTTGAGAAGATCAAAGAGACTCAAAGATCAACACCAATTTGAAGAAGACGAACAACCCGATGTGTCAGCTGTTCGGTCCAGAAGGGAACCGGAGAAAAATGTGAGGTTTAACCATCAAACACAAAAAAACGGATGGGGGGCGCGCAAGTAGCCGATGGCGTCCCCCAGTTTGAGGTTTTGGGTAAGCCTTTTTACCTTGTTTCACGTTCACTTTTGCAAGTTCAACACGAGACATGTAATATTAGAAATATCTGTGAATATAACTGTGCTTCGGGTTTTAACATTGGTGATACGGACAGCACCCATTCATTTTTGTTTAACATTAGGGATTCTCCATTAACAGTGAATGACGGCGTTGTTCATCATCAAACGCCACGCGCACAAGAGACTATCAGTCGGCATGTTGTTGTTTTTTCTAATCAACTGACTAACTTAGGTACCAACGATTGTTTGGACTGTGACAATGATATATACAACTTGCCAACCCACGAGGTTAGTACTGCAGGGTCGTATCTTGATTATACAACTTGGAAAACGGACGAGTGTAACATGACAGATTTGAATCGACCCTTAACGTTACAGTGTTTTAGACGGCATGATACAGGTACTGTTCAAGGGTGTGGAGCACAAACTAGCGTCCGGGATACCAATGACAATTTTCCAACAAGCATAATGTATTCAGATGGTGCCAATGAAAGTCTAAATGATATTTTAGAAAATTTTGACACCAGGGATAACAACAATTTGTTAACTTTTACAACATTTTTAGGTGGTGACAGCCCGAATTTAATGGTTGACGTTAGTGAGCTCAATGTTCCAACACACATTTGTAATCACTGTGAGCCAGGATTGGGCAGCGACAGTGATTTAGTTAGGGGTTATTCAAGCAGATGTGGGGCTGGCAATGGGGATGTAGTATCAAACATTATGAGTACTGACGATGTTTTGTTGAATTTATCAATTTATGATTATGAAGAACAAGAGAAAGTAGGGGTACCAACTGAGGTTAACGTTAACAATGTTGAGAATTTTAATGAGCTGAACATTAATTTTACAGTAGACGATGAAGGGCATACCCCAATTAATGATACTTCACTTTTAGGTAAAGATAAAGGATGTGGGTTGTTCTTTAAACCAACGGTTGTAGAGAACGATAACGGTGACTTTAAGTTATACAATTATACTAATCATGTATTGGACAGAGACTGTGTAGAATTGTTCTCCAAGGGATTTAGTTTCGTACCCAAAAGGAGGGGTAATTTAGTCAACAGTATAATAGATTTGAAGTTATTTACCCGAAAATTAAATTTGAAAATATTATATCAGAGTAACACTTGGGGTAATTTAGGGATTGAAAACAATGGGTTGTCTAAACCCAGTACCTATAATCCCCCTATGAATGATAAAATAGCAATGTTTGAAAAGGTTACTGAAAATGATTTTAGGGACGCCTATCATAAATATGATCGGAAAACAGGTAAAAAGAATAACTTATCCAAACAGGAGGAACTTACTTTAGGTAGGATTTTGGCTATGAGGAATATTAGAGTTATGAAGCCCGATAAGGGCAATGGCATTGTGATAGTGGACAATAATGATTATGTATCTTACATGAATACTATGTTGGTGGACGACACATACATAGAGGTCAGTAGAAATGAGATTAATATAGCTAATGGGAGGATAGATACCACACTTTTTGATATGCTTTATCAAGGTGAATTGGATGAAAAAGAATGGCAATTTCTACAGAATGAATTTCCTGTTATCAGTGGTATTTTTGGCATCCCCAAAATCCACAAAGGGTTGGACAACCTAATGTTTAGACCAATAGTAGATGGTAAGCGGAGTAAGACGCATTTTATTAGTAAATATTTGGACTATCATTTAAAGCCAGGAATTGCATTTTTCTCTTACATTCTCAAGGATTCTTGGGACTTTTTGGGTAAAATAAAGAATGTAGAGTTGCATAATGATGACATTTTCATCACCTTGGACGTATGTAATTTATACACAGTCATACCTCAGGACACAGGATTGGAGTGGTTGGAGGAACAATTATATTACACCAACCTATATGAACAGAATAAGATTAATGTCATAGTGAAACTTATGGGGATTGTATTAAGTAACAATTTTATATTTTTTGACGAGGCTTATTATAAACAGGTTAGTGGTGTAGCTATGGGGGCAGCCTGTGCCCCGGGGTTCGCCAATTTTGTGTTAACTTTTTGGGAGGTTAACTATGTTTTTAATTCAGAATTTAACCAATACATTAAATTTTACGGCCGGTTTTTAGATGATTTATTTATTATATGGAAAGGGGATAAAGGTATTTTGGATAGGTTTATAGAATATATTAACAATAACGTATCATTTTTAAGATTTACACATTCTATCAATGAAGAAAGCATTAATTATTTAGATATTAAGTTAACTTATGATAGGGTTAATAAAAAGTTGACGTCCAACATATATAGAAAGTCCACTTTCTCAAATTCATATCTACACTTCGACAGCTGGCACCCTCACCATCAGAAAAAAGCAGTGGTGAAAGGGACAGATGGTGAGGGCAGCAAGAATGGTCAGCGAGGAAGTGGATTTCAACAAGGAAATTGAATTTATTAGTCTCTTATTTGTGAACAGGGGTTATCCACCTGAATTGTGTGGAAATATAGCCAAAGAAGTGGTATACAAAAGGAAAAAAGGTGTATATAAATCCATTTTACTTAGCAATGACCTTAACCCCAAGGAAAATGATTTAAGTAGAGCTGTAGAAGTGGGTAATTTTATTCGTAACAACATTCCCCTATATATTACCACTTTCAATGGTATTTCTTCAGATATAAAGGACATAATTAATAAAAATTGGAAATTGATTAGTTCAGATAAAACTTTGGGGGATATGTGTACAGGAAATATACAATATGTGTTTAGGAAGGACATTTCCTTCAAGGATATTTTTGAAGGTATAAACAACAACACAGGTAGTGAGTCCTTTAAACCAGTGGGCAACCACAAGTGTGGTAGATGTTCAACTTGTAAATATATGATTAATACAGATAGCAATATAACTATTAATGGATATAATATGAGGATTAAACAATACATCAATTGCTACACTAAAAATGTTGTCTACATAGCTAAGTGTCAACAGTGTGAGGGATTTTATGTAGGCAAAACCAGTAGACAACTTAGGGCAAGGGTTAAAGAACACTTAATGAACATTAAGAATAATAAATTAACAAATGCCCTTGCTAGACACATCGATCATTTTCCAAATCATTCCTTTAAGTTTTTTGGAATTATTCATCAACAGTTCGATTCACAAGGGAAGGTTACTAAATATAATTTAGACGTGTTAGAATTAAAGTTACAGATTTTACTTAATGCCAACCATAACCCTGGTTTAAATGAATTTACTAGTATTAAGCCTATTTTATGGATGAAAAGCATTAAGGGGTCTTAGTGGTTGGGCATTTATGGATTATCACACTTTAACAAATATATAAGTTAAAGAACATAACATTGTATACTACATACAATATACTTTTTTAACACTGGAATTTTATGTTTTTTATGAATTTTAGAATTTTAAAATTTCGGAATGGGATTAATAATATTAATGAGTTTTGATATTATATAATGGACATCAACGGAGCTTATAATTAATCAAATTGGTCATTTTTAACTATTATCTACCACATTGGAACAGCTTTTAATATTACATTACACATTATTTATTAATATTCTATTTTGTATCCATTATTAATTTTTATACCTATCCCCTCCATTACTATTGTACATTTAGTCATTTTATAAAATTTTAATCATTTTACATCATACTTCATTGATATTTATTATATCATTACTTATATTTGTATATTTATATCTTTTTATACGTTGTTATATACATATATTTTTATATACACATAGCTGATACATACAACACGAATTCATTAATTATTACACAATTATACAGGTGTTACACGTGTAATTTCATTTGTAAAAATGTATTCAGCTTTGTATAATTTATGGTTGTATTTGACAACAGTGTTATGATTGGCAAGTATACAGAATGAATTTATATGTAATGTATATATATATATATTTTTATAATATTTTTACATAATATTTTTACAACATGTGTTTAATGTATTCCATTACGTGATATTTTATTTATATGGTTCTTTTAGGCACCGGCGGATCATTGTATTAGTTCTGTAATTCAAGGGTAATTCAACTTCATTTTACCTTTTTATTCATATTTGGTATTGTAGTTTTGTTTTGCACAACTATTTATAATTATCATACAACACATTATGAACAAGGTAGTTATGCAAGTTATGCACAAGAGTAACCATAGGGGCAAATGTTTGTCATTTTTTACAATATGATATAGGTGGTTCAAGAATACGTTTTCCGGTTTTGTGTACATTGCAAATCGAAGTATGTGGTGTAACTCATTGTTTAATTTAGCTCAATTTAATGTAATCCATTTTAATTAATTTAATTATATTAATGCATAGTGGTTCAATATCATTGGTTAACAGGTCCAATCAGTTCCTTATGTATTTATATTTAAAGGTTCAGTCTGCATTCAGATGCGTTCTGATGAAGTTCGTTTTGTGAACGAAACCTAGGTCGACGTTTTTATTTTATTTGAGTTTCTTGTTCAATAAAGTCTTTTGGAACGTTTATGGGCCTGGATGTTTTTGGAGAGCTGAACATTTGTGAGCTGGCTTTTCGTTGTATTTGTGGTGTATCTGCTTAGATTCGTGACACCTTCAGCGACTATATACTTAAAGGCCCATTAAGCATTAAAGCAGCCAATTTTAATTAATGGAAAACACAAAACTAAAAAAAGGGAGGAAATGAAAAACGGATAAATTGAGTATGTGAAGGTCTAATTTTTGTGATACATAATACATCTTGAACTGCAGTGCTGTGGAACTCTAATTCACAGCTTTGCTAGTCAACAGCAAACTAATTTTGTAAACCTGCTTTACAAGATGTTCATGTGTTACACAACATATCCAATTTAATTCACATAGTTTTTTCCTAAAATGCTGGTGATTGTCTGCCTTTAGATCCATCTTCTTAAGTAATGTGTTTGTTGATTAGTGTGCCTATTTACAATTTGGTAAGCTTTGGTCTGTTCTTATGCTTATTGGTATGTATGACTTATCACGATTGTTGTTTTACTTTTGACAAGTCGCTGTCAGCAAATATTATGATTTAACATTCTAGCATTCTGCACTCTGGTTATTGTGACTGATCTTTTCAACGAAGTTTTAAGTCTACTAGTTTTCTGTTAAGTTTTTCCCAATCACTCATGTTGGTGAGGTTGGAACTAGACAGATTCCTGTGCTTGTTCATTTTTTATGTTTGTGATCTTTGGTTTTGTGCCCAAGGATTTGCTCTAGCATTAAGAATCCACTTTGTTGGCTCTTCTCTGCATGGAGAATACACATCTTCAAGACCTAATGACTGTACCAGTATGGGACAACAAAGGTCAGTGCCACACCATTACTACAACTGACAACCCACAAGGTAATAATGTGAATATGAACGCTGATAATTTTGCAAAGCTAGAAAAGCAACCTAAACTGCTACAAGGTATGTTCTGGGAGCAAATATATTTGGAACAGAGTAGAGATTAAAAAAGATTACCAAGGAGACTGAGACTTAATAAAACGTTAATGTGGAACAATGTGCGTGAAGAACTAGTCCAGGATGACTGATACTCTTGAGGAAGCTATTTTCAAACTAATAGACTTGCTTATCAAACGCAACAAAGAAAAACAGGACACCACAAAGGAAATGACTGAGACTGAATGTAAGCAGGAGGCAGATCACAAACAGAAATTCCAGAATGTGACAGAGAAGGTTCTCAGTTATCAGAAGTCCATCCAAAAGAGAAATGTGCAGAAAATGAACAGAGATCAAATGGTCAAAGATGATCCACAGCATCTCACAAAGCATAGATCCAGAAGGGGAGGTGGAAAAGGATGGCAGAACTACAGGAGACATTTTAACAGGAGAGCCAGCAACTGGGTAACACAGACACCTACAGTTATCACCAGTAATACCAATAACAGTAATTATGATGCCAGTAATGTCAACAATAATTAAACTGGCAATAATTTTGACAACAGTCTGAATGTTCACGCTGGTAATGCTGGTGGTAGGAATGAACAGGTTTTTCACAATGTGAACACACCCACAGGATCAGGCAAATGAGGGACAGACAAATGGAGGGCCAACCGATGGCATTCAGCACCCCTTAGACCCCACAGATGGGTATGAGAGGACACTGGAATCCTACCCAGCCACAATACAAGCCCCAGGGCTCATATCACCAGAGCCCAGTACACATAAACAGGAATTATCATCACAACAGCTGCAACCAGAGATGCAGCCCAACGAGGTTCCAGAGAGATGAAGCAAACTGCCATCTGAACCAACGGAGGGTGAACCAGAACAACTGGAGGAGAAAGCAGTGTACAGGAGTGAGAGAGCTGAGGTACCTGGAGAACAACAACTTCTACCCATCATGGCCACGAGCCTACAGATGGAATTAGCCATCAGGATCTGGAATCATTCGAAGAAACCACTGACAACACTTGAAGAAAAGGTGCTTAACAGAGGACTTACATTCATACCTCACAGAAGGAACAATGAGACACAGACCATCATTGATTTAAAAATGTATGTGAGGAAGTTGAATTTGAAACTTTTTTTTCTCAAGAGAAAAACATGGATGAAGATAAACCCATTGAAGTAAAAATTAAAAGACCCAGTAGTTTTTGCTCCCGCACTTGCAGCCTTTGAGACAAAATGCAAGCCTGACATAAGAAAGGCTCTCAAAAACCATCAAAACATAAGTTTTATAATATTTCAAAGGATGAGATATTTAACAGTTAAGAATTTTGAGCAATAATTGAACTAGACATGTTATGAAGGCTGACAAGTGTGGGGGCATACTAGTTACAGGTACTGACAGTTATATGATGAAAATAGAGAACACGCTGAACATGCCTGAATTTTATTGTACGCATTCCTTTGAGGAAGTTAAAACTGCATATGTAGAATGGAAATATAAGCTAACCACAATGTTTAATGAAGAACTTATTAGTGAAAACTTTTTTGAGTATTTGCATACTCCTGACCCCAAGTTACCTTGTTTTTTTTTGGGGGGGGGGTCCCAAACTCCATAAGAATAGGGAAGGATCCACCTTAGACATGTTATTGCAAGTGGAGGTTCCATATCAGAGGCCACTGCCATGTACTTAAATTGTATTCTACAGTCTCTTGCTGAAAAGAACTCATCTTTTATTTGATTCACTTGATTTTTTTTTAAGAAAAATAAAATAAATGTATGTGACTGAACAAAGCTTATTAGTAACTGAAGCACTGTACACTTTACCACACATGTACTGTATTGAAGCAGCTACAGAGGCTTATAGCACAAATAACAGTGCTACACTAGGGCAAACTGAATGCTTGGGAAAGCTAACAGACTTGGTGTTGAATTAAATGTTTTCAATTTCAATGGCCAGGCTTAGAAACAAGCAAGGGGGATAGCCATGGGTGCAGCTATGGCCCCTAGCCTGGCCAATGTAGCCTTAGGCAAGTGGGAAGAGGAATTTGTGCTGCAAAGTGAATACCAGAGATTTATTACCAGCTATTTTCCCTTTATCGATGATATATTTATTGTCTGGCAAGTTGAGAAATCTAAACTCACTGTGTTTATCCACTACATTAGTAACTCCACCTCCTTCCTGAAATGTACCACTTCCATCAGCTTGGAGTCAATGCAGTTCCTTGACATGACTGTCAGTATTGATAGACAGAGGAAGATTAGTTGGTAATGTATACAGGAAACCAACAAGATTGAACTACTTGCTTCACAGAGACAGTATGCATCCAGTAAAAGCTAAGCACAATGTAATAAAATCATACGACTACAGATTAGCAGGCATTACCACAGATTTGGCCTCTTTTCTCAAAAGTATGAATGATCTTGAAAATTAATTCTTAACCAGTAGGTATGAATCAGACATACTGTTTATGATCGTGGATCCTATTAGAGATTCTAAGACTAACAATGACCCTATGTAGACTAGGTATTTTGGCAGAATTATGCAACAAGGCCATCCTAATCCAAAAGAAGAGAAAAGCAAGGACAGTTGCATTCTAACTTACACCTGTGATTTCAATACAATTAAAGCCAATAATAAGGAGAACTGGGCCCTCCTCACTGACGATCAGCAGCTTGGAGGGGTTTTAGGAGAATTCCCTACTTCTATGTACTTCTGTATATAAAAAGAGCAGAAGCATACGTAGCTATGTGGAAAAGAAAATTAAGGAACACCAGGATGACATGAGCACTTTCTGTGAGTACATGGAGTACGACTCATTTAAGTGCCCATATTTTAAAAAGATGGTGAAATCTTCAACGGGTGGTAACTGTAATAGTGAAAAAAGTTGTATATAGAGCAAAATGTAATGACTGCCCTGCATTTTATGTGGGTAAGACTATGAATAAACTGAAAAGGAGGGCTTCAAGTCATCTTTCTGACATCAGACGTAAGTGCCAGAGAACGCCGTATCCATAATCTTATTAGAACAAGCCAGACATTCTGGTGTTAAATTTATCATTCTGGACTGTGTGGAGATGGACGAGCTTGAAGGGGACATCAGTTGTGTTTTGGAGAAAAGGGAATTTTGCTGGCAGCTGAAATTAAATGCATTCAGAAAACCAGGACTTTACTACTATGCTGTATTAAGAGTGTTGAATTTATGTAAGCTGTCACACAATCTGTAAAGGTTTTTCTAGGGAATTTGTGAGGAAATATTTTTATGTACTAAAGGTACCAAACATACTAAAACATAAAAAATGTGCAGAATGGGTATAAATATATGTATGTTTAGTTACTTTAACCTCAATTCTGATTTTATTAGGTTTATTACACTCTTGCATCACACCAGAGGTTTAAACGGTCAGTTCAAAACACACATTTTTTCATGCTGCTATTACCATAAAGTTTTGGTATAATTTCCCCATTTAGCATACCTGTATGTGCTGTTGGGATTATGTAAGGCTCCATTGATAATAATGGTACTTCCTTATTGTAGCGGCCTTGGGTGATGCATTTCAGGGATTACGTTATGTTTCTGGTACGTAAAATTTATGGTGGTAAGTGGACTGCTGTCATGTTTTTTTTTTTTTTTTTTAAATAAATCTGGAACGTTTGCCTTAGTTGTGATTGTAATCTTAAGTGATCTGCCAGTCTCACAAATTTTGTGTGATATATTTGGTGTAAGTTGAGGGACTTAACTCCTAAGACAGTTAATTTTCTGTAGAAAAGCGATGTAATCTGCTTTGGTTTATGTTCAGCATTTGCTCCCTTTTATCAATTGCTTCAGTTTGGGAAGCATGTTTCCAAAGTAGAGTATTTCACATGTCATTTTTTTCATTTTCTTCTACAGCAGCTCATGTTTTGAAGATTGTTCTCTAAGAGGATGAAGGTCCTGTCAGAGATAAGAGCACATGATTTGAGGTTTGGTAGCTTATGATGGCTGGTGGTACAATGGGCCTGAGAATTAATCATGAAGATTGTCAGACTAGCTCTGGAACAGTTAGTTAGTTGTATGTGAAAGTCTCCATTATAATGTTTGTTTTTGTAAATGCGGTTCATTCTACTTCTGTTTTAACCAAAGGAATAACTGCAAACAATGCCAAACAGTCCAGTAAGAAGATATTCCAACAACAGCTTTCTGTTACTTTCTACAAAATAAATTTATTTCATTAAGTGGTTTCATCTTGGATAATTCCAGGACTACTTCAGAATAAAAACCATGACACTCCATCTACCTTTTATACAAAACACAGAATTAATTACTAATTCAATTAATTAATCAAGCAATTAAAAACACAGGCATTGCTAACTTCTACAAAATCAAAGCCCTTGATTTTAAAACAGGTGCTAGGGACAAAGTTTCATTCAGACCAGGTTCTAGGAAAGAATTCAACAAAAATTGCCATTTCAACTCACATAATTCAATATTTAATTTCCACCAAACCCCTCTTGATAATTTTTGAACCACTTCTAATATTCCAAATTTGAATCTTTTAAAACCCAAGCATTTTATTGAATGTCTAAACAAAGCATTTTTATCATTCTTTTGGCTTATAGCATATCTGTGCTCATATGTACGTTTTCTCAGTTGTCTTTCTGTTTTGCCCATATAATAATATCTGCAGGTATCACATACTGTAAGGTAAAACTAAACCTTTGGTGGCACAATTCCCAGGTCTAAATACTACTGTTCCCCTCCCATTAGGTAATAATATGTATTTCTCTTCCAAAATAAACGTGCAAAAAGCACAACATCCACATTTTGTAGTGGCCTTTTCAAATGAATTCTTAGCTGTGATATTATGTTAAAACAAATGTTTCAGATTTTTGTCCATTCTATACACAAAGCTAGGTTCTTCCCCCAAAATGCGTATGTAGTCTGTATTGCTCTTAAATATCACCCAATATTTTTTTCATAATTTCTTTCAACTCTTTTGTTCCTTCCTCAAAGGGAACTACCATGCTGTTATTAAAATCTTTTGTTAGTGACGTTACTCTTGACCTTGTATTCATTTCCCGTGTACCCAGCAGGGGTTTGAACTTAGTACCCCATGTCTGTGTCACCTCAAGGCATACTCTACCAATAAAGTCTCTAGGACACCCTCTTTCCGCAGATAGTTTAGTTATAAAGAGAATTTCACTTTTCAAAAGATCCCATTCTGAGCACATTCTTGTTGCTCTAACTAGTTGCCCTTTCAATATATTCTTCCTAGTTTTATAAAGGTGTTGACTGTTGAAGTTTAAATAACTATTTGAGAAAGTTTCCTTTTGAAAAATTGTTGAATAGAAGCTACTATTTGAAATATCTTTGCTTATTCTGGCATCCAAAAAATCCATACAATTGTTTGAACTCTTACTAGTAACATTTAGGAAAGAGGGGAGTTGATTCAAATAATATGCTATATCTGAATTACCTGAAGCTGGTTCTTTCCAAAGGATGAAAACATCATCCAAAAACCGAAGATATAGGAGCCATTTATCTTTAAATTCAGTAGAAAACAAATTTTCGCTCCCAGGCATACATCACCATATTCGCATATATGGGGGCACAACTGGCCCCCATTTCTACTCCCTTTATCTGTTTAAAATAAATGCACTCAAACATAAAATTATTGTCAAGAATCATATCCATCATATTCACCACAAAATTAATCATTGTACTACTCAGATCTGTAAGATCAAAAACAGCTTCTAAAAACAACTCTAGTCCATCCTTATGGGGGATGTTAGTAAATAAATCCACCACATCCATTGTGGTAAAGGACACCTCTGGTGAAAAAAAGTCTTGTCTTAAAATAGACAGAAAGTCCTACGAATCCCTTAAAATAAAATCGATGGACATAGCTGTTTTTTTAAATAATCTGTCAATAAACACTCCTAGGGGGTAGGTAGAACTCCCTTGTGATGTAATGATAACCCTATAGGTTAGGTCTAATAGATCCTTATGTACTTTCGGAATTCCGAATGCCTGTGGTATCGTAGGATGTTCAGTCTTTAAAAAAATTAAATAATTCGTCTGAAATTATGCCATGAAAAAGGGACTCCTCCAAAAAATAACTGCACCTTCCTATGGGAAATCATTACTTTGTTGTAGGAAGCTTCCATATATTTATCAGTATCATAAAAAATGTCCAACATTTTGGCGCTATAATTTAGATTTTCCACTAACACCATCCCTCCCCCTTTGTCGGGTTTCATTACCCTAATAGAATTATCAGATCTTATTTCCTTTAATAAAGCTGTCTCTCAATTACTGAGATTAAAAAACTTTTTCTTATTTGAAGTTAGAACTGAATGTGTATCCTTGAGGCATAAATTTTCATATACAGAAATAATAGGATGGGTAGGGGGGTTAAATGTACTCCTATGACGACATATTCCCTGTCTATTATCTACTTCAAATGTTTTCCCCAATCTGTCTTGATAGATCAGTTGTAATCCTAATTTTCTAGTAACTAATTTTATCTCCGTCATAGTGTCAGGTATACTAATAGAACTACTGGGAATAAACTTCAAACTCTTATTGAAAAGAGAAAAGTCCTCCTTATTACAAGGGCTTTGATTTTGTAGAGGTTAGCAATGCCTGTCGTTTTAATTGCTTGATGAATTAATTAATTGAATTAATAATTAATTCTATGTTTTGTATAAAAGGTGGATGGAGTGTCATAGTTTTTATTGTGAATAAGTCTTGGAATTATCTAAGACGAAAGCACTTAATGAAATTAATCTCTTTTGTAGAAAGTAACAGAAAGCTGCTGTTGGAATATCTTCTTACTGGACTGTTTGGCACTGTTTACAGTTATTCCTTTGGTTGCTGCATGAGTTTTGTGTAGAGAAGTGAGATTTTCGCCTTTTTTGTTTGCTACTTCTGTTTTAAGGCTGCTATCGCTGGGGCCACTGTAATAAGGAAGTACCATAATACATAGCAAGTTCAATTTAATATCGCACTTGCAATGTGATGACAGCCCTCATGTTTATTACAGGGTGTCCTGACTTCATGAAACACTGAGTACTCAGATAGGTGTTGCAGTACCATTGTGTCTGTTTTATTTATTGCTCTGCTAATGTACTATTGTTTTCTGTTAAGTGTCTTACCTGGGGTACCAAATATCGATGTGTGGTGGTGATGTAGTTATCACTTTTAGATATAGATTCAGTATTCTTCAGATTCTCAACTGGTCAGTCACATCCTTAAGATATGTTCTTAAGAAACAGTGCAGGTGTCCTTTCTAGTAACCATTAGATAGTTGGATCATTCACAGTTAAATTGTTCTGGTTATTGGGCCTGGTATTTATGTAAGAAGGCATTCATTTGGATTTGATCTTTCAGTAATTGAGTATGATCATCACTGATTTGGATATGGAACAGAATTTTTTTTTTTTTTGTTGGATCATCATTTGATTCATTTTGGCTTAGATTTTCTTCCAGCTTTATTAGCCGACACTGAACTGCTCTAATTTAAAATATAATAAAATAATATAAATATATAAATATAATATAAATAAAATATGACTAGGTGAGATATTATACCATTAGTGGATCAGCTGCTTTAGAAATACAATGTTGGTGCCCTTGAACTTTTGTTATCTGTTTCTTATAAGGCCATCACTATTGTTCTAGACCAACTTTCTGCAGTTCAGGTATGTCCACTGGCAAATAGTGTTTGAAAGTGTTGATATTATCAAAAGCTATATGAGCTTAGAAGGCATGAACATAGTTTAGAACATTAAAAGAGGCAAACATTGTCTTTTGGGAGAAAAAGCTTGGACAAAATGAGCACTTATTTGTTTGTGATAGAAGACAAGTAAGAGCTCATTTAGTCCAAGCGTGTTCTCCTAAAAGCCAATACAGTACAGCTCCTTTGAGTGTGTACCTTTAACTCCCAGTGGGTGTGGCTTGAACTTTAAAAAAAAATGAAGTTATCACTTTACACGTCTATCAAGTACTCATTGACAGAGGTCAGCTATCAATACAGTTGTGTTTGCCATCATTTACAGTATGTGTTAAAATATTCTGATACTTTGTGTCCAGCATGGTTTTGGAATTATTAATGCAAATATGAACAAGCAATATTTGATGCTTAGAGGTGCAGTGTAACTGCAGAAAAGCCTGGAGGCACACTCATTTGTAATGAGTTAAAAAGGCAGTGTTTTCATAGTTTGACTTCTGAGCATGTGATCTTTTGCTGATTTTTTGTGAAGTATGGACAAATTGTATATTCTAGCATGTGTACTGATCCGGAATGCCTTTATCTACTTTAGAATGTAAGCTTGATTTACATTCCTTTGCAGATAACGTTGCCCGTATCAAGCGAACTTTTGCAGTGTGCCTGCAGTGTACTAGCTGATGACTAGTTCCACTAAGGTTTATTACCTGAAGTAAATGAACCCAATCTCTGAACAAGTAATCATTAAACAACACAATAAATTAACAGCAGTGCAATATAACATAATGTAAATAATAAAATGGGGCATTTAGGCTAATTTAAGATGCACTGGAGAAAACCACAAAGTCATATGGGCACTTCCCTAAAGAGGTGCCTTTGAAGATGTTCTTCCTAAAGAGACACATGTCTGTTTCATGGAGGACCAAGCAAGTCTGAAAGTTTTTTGTGCATTTAAAATGTTAATGTGTTTTATGTGGGTTGCTTTAAATGCACAGGGTTAACAAGGGAATGCATGTGTTAAGTGTGAAGGTAGTGATGGAATGCTGCATTGTTGTCTTTTTTAACTTTTTTGTTAATATCACATATTCCATTGTGACATGAATACACATTAAATTATAAGAGAGAAAATAAACCCTTAAAAAGCTTTTTCATGCATTATTCATATAGGATTTCTGTCTTAATTATTTACATATTTCATAGATTACTCAAGTCCTGCATTCCCTGAAGTATTACTCCTCTTGAATATTATTCTGTATGTATTGTTCCCACATATTCCATTTATTTCTGTGTAATTTTCTTCTTCCCTTTTAAAAGATCCTGCCTCCAGTTATTTTTTCTCCTTAATAATATTCAATAATTATGTTAGTTAGTTTTGTTGTTGATTTCCATTTTCTAGTAATTGCATTTTTTGGCAGCCAGCAACATTAAACTTAATAAGGCCCTACTTAGTCTAGGCAATTCAGCTTCTATATCCCAGCTCAAAGCAATCATTTCCTTAGTTAAAATAATCTTCCCCCTCAACATTTCTGATAAAGTGCACCCTGTAGGGAGTTCCTAACGTCTCTCAACTCATTGTATTCCCAAAAACATGCTCCAAGATACCCTTCTCATTCCTGTATCACCTCCAGCAATTGCTGGCTGCCTGTGGAAAAATTCTTTGAAGTCTATTCATGATATATTAGGAAAACTAAACACTTCCATGCAAAACTCCTAGATGATCTAGGTTTTGTTACATTCGTTGGAGCCATACAAATATTCTCCTATTGTTTATTCATATATTACTTTCCATTCTCATTTTCCATTCTTTTGTTTTTTTTTATTCTTATTGCTTCTTATAGCTGTGCATTGTTTTATATGCCCTAATAATTATCCATTTTTTACCGCAGCTTCTGTTCTGTTTTCAACTACAAACTTAACCAGAGCTAATCTTTCATTTAATTCTCCCCTATTCCTTTACTGTGTCAAAAAGCAGTCCCTAAACCACAGTCCAAACATCTGCTTAGCCTCATCTCACTCTGACTTTTCCCCTCCCTACTTATTTGCTCCCAATACCTTGATTTCTTTTTTCTTTTCTCCAATAAATTCCATCTTCCTATAGCCTATTTTCTATCTGTCATCCCTAGTGATACAGTCTTCTTTCTCCATTCATGTGTTGGCTTAGTTCTTAAAATATTTTCTGCTACTTTGTAAATATGTTTTGTATTCTCCTTAGGTACCTGGATCCAAATTCCTACTCTCGTCTATTTCATGAACAACCCCCGCCCCTGTTTCAGCGTAATTTTTCCCACTTTGATTTGTAGTCTTCTGTTTGTGTTTATGAATATAAGCCTTAACTTTGTAGCTCTAAAGTAGCCCTTCAGATCTGATTATAAACAGGCTTTTTTTCTGTGGAGCAAACAAATTATCCTATTTAATTCTTGTCCTCTTTCTATCCCAAATTTATGGTCCATGTTAAAATTTTTACTGCTTGTACCTTAATGTCTATATCCATAGTCAAGAGATTCTTAGTTTTTGTTTTATCTTTTGTTAGTTGCCATAATAGAATCCTTTTTAATCCAAACACAAAAACATTTCATCTTATGTCCCCATAAATAAGGATATTGCTGAACAAATTCATATGTGGGAATATGGCCTACTGCTGTAAGCTTTGTTTTATCTTCATATATTTTATATCCTGAAAAATCTTGAAACTGTCTCAAAATATTCCACGACACTGATGTATCATTTTCTGGATTTATCAAATAACAAAATAATATAATCTGCAAATAAGGTAATTTTGTTTCTTGAGTTCAGTACCAGTTGTACCCTTCAATCTGAGAGCCCTTATTTTCTTTGCTAATGGTTCTAAGTATAAGGCAAATAAAGAAGAGAGAGGACATCCTTGCCTGGTTCCTCTGTTCAAACGTAGAAGGGAACCCTCCCACAATGATTATTGCCCATGACTCTTCATATATCTTCCCTGTTTAACCCTACTGTTCTATCAGAAAATGCAGATGCTATTACCCTACTCATAAAATCCCAGTTAACACTATTGAATGCCTTCTCTGCATCTAGACCCACCAACGATAATGGGGTCATCTTCTGCTCTGCTTCAGTTTGTATCATTATCATTCTGTTAATGTTGTCAAATATTACACCCTAAGCAGACTCCAAAGAAGTTTTCCTAACTGGGAGCATATGTTTTGGGAATGTAATGAGTTGATAGATTTTAAAAATTCCCTACAGAGTAGAGTACTATGTCAGAAAAAATGAATGAGCAAATGGCTGTAACTAAAGAAATTAATTTTTAAGCTGGGATACAGGATCTGAATTGCCAAGACATAGTAAGGCCTTGTTAAGTTTAATTGTATTGGCTACCAAAAAATTAAATCTGATGTTGTAAATCTTTATTCATTCCTTACTGTTAGGACTTTGGTTCCGTCCTTGAAACCGACATGGCTATTACCAAGCTCGCGCCAGCCAAAAACTCTCAGCTAAGACCTAACCACAATGCCCCTATCATAGTCTCTTCAGATCTCATTTGCTGTGTTCCTTGTCAGATGTGCCAAGCCTCCTCTCCAGCTAAGTGTAGGTTTTTTTTGTGTTTTTTTCTAGTTCTTAGTGTTTATTACCCAGTTTTTCTAGTCTAAGGTTATTTCTTGTCTCTACCCCTCTTACTTTCTGACTAAACCCTACCCCCACTACATTGGTAGTTCTTTTGTACCATTGTTGGTACTACTCCTTCTTCCCTACCTTAGTAGGCCCTTCTCTTACCTTATGGTATTTCTTAGTACCATTATTGGTACTCTTTCCTAGCCTTCTGTACTTAGTGAATTTTTTTTTATTATTTCTTTATCTTCTTGTTTGGTAGTTTATTGTATGGTAGTGTTAGTGTGTTACAGTGTCAGATAAGGTCAAGCTTGGGTTCAAGCAGTGTGATAAGTGCGGGTGTAAAATGCCTAACTCTGATGGTCACGCCCGGTATGTTTATTGTTTGGGCGTTGACCACATTAATGTCTCTTGTGACATTTGTTCTAGCTTCAGCAACCGTACTTTGGCTGAATGCAAGAACAAACTTATTCTAAAGGGTATGTTGAAATCATCCTTCGCGGAGGCTCTTTCTGGGACGGAGGTCTCACCACCTCCTAAACAGAAGGATGTTAAAAAGCGTAAGGAGAAATGGAGTCCTTCGGTTCTGACATCCCTGTCCTCCTCGGAACCGAGTCAACACCGGGCTTTTCCTGCACCTTCGGCACAGACAGCTTCGGTACCAGGGTCCCTGTCTTCTCCCTCAGTGCCGCCCTTAATTCTGACTCAGACTCCAACCACTGTACCAGTTTTGGCACTATTCCCCCCAGTGCTGACCTTGATTTTGACACAGGCTCCGACCACTGTACCTGCATTGGCACCATCCCCAGCCATGGTGCTGATGCCACTGATACTGACACCGTTGGTTCCGAAGGTCGAGCACCTTCCCCGAACCAGGAATTCTCCCTCTTATGACCCCTTTTGGAACAGCAATTTAGTCCATTTCTTGAGAGACCAGAATCTCCATCGGCAGCCTCCTTCAGATCCACCAGGAGTCTTTCAGAACAAGATATGGTGAGGGTTGTGGACCAGCTTTTGGCAGCTAGAGGATTACCCACCCTGACTAGGTCTTCCCTCCTTGCTGGAACGGAAGCATTCACAGCGTATTCACCTGTATATCCTCCTCCAGCCTCCTCCCAGGTCCCGGAGACTTTGGTACCGATGGCCATCCCTGTGAATTCAGTCTCGCCTCCGACAGCGGAGGCTTCCCTGTCGGCACCGACTACTCTTGGTGCAATGGCTCCTTTGGAACTTCTGTACTCTCGGAGCAGTGATTGGGACTGTAGGCACACTGGCACCTAGTTTGGCACCTATTTTTTCTGTGGTGCCGTCTACGGCTCTCCCGGCAGCTACCGGTCCTTTCAGAGCTCCTCACCTGGATACAGGCTTCTCAGGGCGGGGTGTGACCCCGGTTCTGAGGTCGTCCTTCTCGGTTCCAGGCTCCCATACCTCCTCGGGCGGGCCTGCTTTCCAGGTGATGGAGAGGGTCCTTGCTTCAACAGGCTCGCAGTTGGCACCATTGGCATCAACACCATAACCCCCCTCTAGCATGCATCTGTCCCAACCCCCTACTCTGGGATCCTGAGCACAGGAGCTGCAAGACCTTCCCTTGAAGGGAACTTTTTCTCCAGAGTCCTCCTCAGAAGATCCCACTGTGGAGCCATCCCAGAAGAAACTTTGCAAGAGGAAGCATCTTGAATCCCCTGAGGAATCCATCACCGAAGACACCGATTGCGATGAGGGAGAAGGGTCCCCACACTCTCCCCTGGAAGGCCTCATTTGGAGACATTCCAAGCAGAGGGGAGACTGGAAGCTCTCCAATCCTTCTTTGGAGGAATCTGTGCTCTTACAGGCTTTCCCTGCTCGGCCATCTACTTCTTGGGTGACCCTACCTGTGGATGAGCACATTAGACTTATTGTGCAGCATGCCTGGAAGACCCCGAACAACATAGAACCTGTCCCCCAGAGGCCAGATAAAATTTTATCCACTCCTGAAGACCAGTCCAACTGGTCCAAACAACTGGTAGTTGATTCCATGGTCATGGCAGCGGCCACCAAGAGGGAACTGGCAGAAGATAGTTCCACTGTTCATCCCCCGAACAGGGAGTCTCGGGTTATGGGCAGACTGGGCAAGTGGGCCTATACTTCAGCGACCTTTGCCATTCGGTCACTGAATTATCTGGCACATTTTACTCACCTCCAAAGAGACCTAATTTCAGAAATGTCTGCCTCTTTGAGGGGGGTACTGCCTGAGGAGTTATGTGATACTGTTGCCTCTCAGCTAGTTACCTTGGAATCCATCTCGAACTCCTCGATGCGCTTGGTCTCTCACACTACCGAGGGGGCAGCTTGAGCAGCCGCATCAGGCATCGTCATGAGACAGCATGCTTAGATGCGTTTGTGTGACTTCGCAGACCTCTTTAAATCTTCCATTGTCAACGCGACTGTTGACAAATCTTCCCTTATTGGTCCCAAAGTAAGAGAGACACTATCACGTAGTGAGAAGGATGGAAAGACCTTGTCTACTGTGGGCATATGTTTTTCAACCCCCCAGAGATCCTACTCCAGGAATCAGAGGGGAGGAAAATTGTAGTTCAAGAAGTCCCAAGAATCTTTTTGTGACACTCATGATGAGCAATCCCCCTGGGGCAGAGGGGGCAACTTATCCAGAAGATGTCCCTTTTGGGGCGGGGGGGGGTCCACGCAACCAGAGCGATAGATATTCCTTCAGCCGACCCTTCCAGTGCTCCTGAACAGCGGCCCGATTGCTTTCCTCTGGAAGCAGTCGAGGGTCGATTTTCTCTGCACCTACAGGCCTGGCAACTCATAACAATGGATACGTAGGTGCAGAGAATAATATCCAGAGGCTATCATATCCCATTCAACATTATTCCCAGACCTGTAAAACAAATCCTCGATGTTCCACCCAGTCAAAGGGAGGCTGCAGCCTTAGAAATCGAAAAACTGCTAAGAAAGAGTCATCCAACCAGTCCCGCCAGACCAGAGAGGATCTGGGTTTTACTCAAGGTTCTTTTTAGTGTGAAAAAAGACAGGGGACTGGAGACCAATCCTGTATCTCAGCTTACTAAAAAAATTCATAAAACCTCAAAAAGTCCAGATGGTCACGGTACAGTCCATTCTCCCCTTTCTGGGGAACGACAACTGGATGTGCTCTATAGATCTCCAGGACGCATATTACCACATAAAGATGGAAAAACACTCCCGGAGATTTCTCTGCTTCAGGCTGGGAGCCAATCACTGTCAGTTCAGGGTACTGCCCTTTGGTCTCTCGACAACCCCCAGAGTGTTCACCAAATGTATGGCAGTCATAGTAGCTCATCTCTGACTACAAGGATTCCAGGTGTTTCCATATCTAGACTATTGGCTCCTTACCGCCATGACCAGGAATCTTCTAATTCTCAGTCTCTCTTACACTCCAGGCCTTGCTTTTTGCCTAGGTATCACGATCAACATGGACAAATCACACATGCCTCCAACAAGAGCACAGGAATTCATTGGAGTGATCTTCGACACAATGTCCTGTTAAACTTCCCTTCCTCCTCACAGGCTTTCAAAAATCAGAAGCCAGATTCAAGTCCTCCTTCCACAGACATTTGTACCAGCACGCCTTGTACTACAACTATTGGGCTGAATGGCAGCAACCATTACCTTAGTACCACTGGCGAGGTTGCACATGAGACTATTACAGTGGCCTCTTTCATCACAGTGGTCGATCTTAACCCACCCACTTGACCACATAATAAGCCTTACAAAGCTTTGCAAGAAAGAAATGCTATGGTGGATGAAGCCAGAAACAAATCTTTGGTGTCGACCGTTCTGCCTTCCCCAGCCCAGGGCCACAATGACCACAGACGCTTCCCTGTTGGGGGGGGTATTTCCAGGAAAGACCGTCCAAGGCACCTATCCCCCATGGAGGCCAATTTGCACATAAATGTCCTGGAATTGAGGCAAGTTCTCTTAGCGTTGCAAGCATTCCATACATCTCTTTCTTCCGGGACCATTGCAGTACAATCGGACAACTTTACAGTTGTCTGGTACATCAACAAACAAGGCGGAACCAGGTCCTACCCCCTGTGTCAGGAAGCCATGAGAATTTGGCACTGGGCAATGGCTTCCAGTTGCTTTCTCATACCAATGCACATTCCTGGGAGTTCAGTCTTATTGCGGACAATCTGAGCAGGAACATTTTGATGCCTCAGGAGTGGTCCTTCAATCCTATAATAGTGGATCAGATCTTCCACCGTTGGGGCAGGCCTTGCTGCGACCTGTTTGCTTCTCCCCTAAACAACAAATGCAGAAACGATTTTGCCCTGATCCCCCCCTCAGGGGGAGTCACTGAGGGATGCTCTGAAACACGATTGGCCCCTGGGTCTGCTGTATGCCTTTCCCCCGTTTCCCCTCTTCCCGAAATTCCTCCAGAAAGCTCAAAGGTTGAGAAGCAGAGTGATCCTCATTGCCCCTTATTGGCCCCGCCAAGTCTGGTTCCCTTTCCTATGGCCTCACCTGATTCACAGCCTGTGGATCCTAGATCAATCCCTAGGTCTGCTGTCTCATCCTCAGGGACTGATTCACCCCAATCTCCACAGCCTCAAGCTCACAGCTTGGTTTCTCCACGTCCAGTAAGTGCCAGGCTACCTGGTATTTCATCTGGTTCACGAGATTCTTCTGGCTTTGCACAAACCTTCCACCAGGAAAATTCATTCTAGTAAGTGGATTAGGTTCTCTAGATGGGCCAAAGAACATAACATAGATCCCTTTTCCATGCCTATTCAGAAGATCCTACAATACCTGACTACCCTATTGCATGCAGGAGCTTCAGCGTCAACAATTACAGTGCATTTAGCAGCTATTGCAGATTTTCACAGTGGAACTGACAATTCATCTGTTATGTCATACCGACTGTACAAAACCTTCATGAAAGGAGTATTACATATTAAACCTCTGGTAAAGCCTCCTATAGAGCCATGGGACTTGTCTTTGGTGCTTCAGTCATTAACAAGCCCTTCCTTAGAGCCTTCTAACTCCTGTGATATAAATTTTTTGTCTTGGAAAACTCTACTTCTAGTAGCCCTTAGAGTATCTGAGTTGCAGACCTTGAGTGTCAAGAGGCCTTACTTGATTTTTCATAGGGAAAGTGTGTCCCTACGTACTTGGCCCCTCCTTTTTGGCCAAGGTCATTTCTGGATTTTCCATTAATCAATCTGTTGACCTACCGGTTTTCTTTCCTCACCATTCAAATAGAGGGGAATACCTTCTGCATACGCTCGATGTTCATAGGCAACTTTATTTCTATTTGGACAAAACTAAATCTTTCAGAAAAATGGATCAGTTGTATGTGGCCTTTGCAGGACCCAGATTGGGTAAGCCTGTTTCCAAAATGACTTTATCTTCTTGGCTCAGAAACGCCATTACTTTCATCTACTATCAGAACAAAGTGTCCTTACTTTCCAAAATAAAGACTCACTCTACTAGATCGATGGCTTTTTCAGTGGCTTTTCATTCCAGAGCCTCTATGGATGATATCTGCGCAGCAGCCACTTGGGCAAGACCTCATACCTTTATCAGTCATTACAAATTGGATTTGGCCTCCAGGAAACGAGCATCTTTTGGTTCTATGGTGCTCAGGAATGTCCTTCCTTAGGGCCACCCAGGACCTGAGTAGCTGGGGACTCTGTCTTAACAGTAAGGAATGAATAAAGATTTACAACATCAGATAAAGAAGTTATGTCTTACCATAACATTCCATCTGTGTTGTAGATCTTTATTCATTCATTACTTCCCGCCCTCCTTCCCCCTGCCTGGACTCCTGGTGGACTTTAGGATTTTCTTATTAGTTAAGGTATCTGCTCAGTACCCGTGGTGGTGGTGCTGCGTTAGCGTTGTCGCCTCACAGTAAGTCTCTGTCCACTTCGATTCTCAGCTAGAGCGTCTTCTGCATGGAGATATGTGTGAATGGGCGTACCTTCGTTGAAGGTTGTGCATCAGGGCTGGTAACTCGGCATGTAAAAATCAACTACCAATCATTAGCGGACTGGAGTTCTGCTGTGGCGACCCCTAACCGGGAAAAGCCAAAAGACGCATCATCATCATCTGCTCAGACAGAGCCATCTACTATCACTATTATTACTTCTGTACTATAATGGCGGGCAAATTCAATCTGAAGAGACAGTGAGAGGGGCATTGTGGGTAGGTCTTAGCTGAGAGTTTTTGGGTGTTGCGAGCTTGGTAACGGCCATGTCGGTTCCAAGGATGGAACCGACTTCCTAACTGTAATGAGTGAATAAAGATCTACAACACAGGTGTAATGTTATGGTAAGACATAACTTCTTTTTACTAGATCATCGGAGGTTAGTAAGATATCAACCCAGAGGTCATTTCAAGCCCAGCTGTTTTATTCTAATGCAAACCATAGATTCTGTAGTCAGTACCAAGGACTGTATTTAGTAATGACTGCCCATGTCCAGGAGGTTTGTGGGCACTATCCCAGGTAAGAATTTATGGTGCCCCATCCACTCATCCAGGTTCCTTTTGAACAGTGTCATAAAGGTGCTCTGCTTCACATGAATTGGCAGCCTGTTCCAAAGACACGGCAGTCACTGGGAGACAAATCTATCCCTCCTATTAGTCACAGGCCATATTTAGGTGCCTGGAGTGGGTAGCTCTAGTCCCGTTTGATTTGCCGATGTGCAGCAAATTCATTAGGTTTGGGTTGGAGATTGCTCTGTAAGCCAGGCATAAGTCTTCCCAAAGAAGTCTATATGATACTGAGTGTAGTGACAGGGACTTTAGTTGGTCTGTGTAAGGTATGTGCTTGATCTTCTTAGTTAGAAACCTCTGAGGTCTTTCCAATTGCTGCAGGTGCTTTCTACAGTACATGCCGAAAAGGGCGTTATACTAATTTATGGCCCTGATTAGTGACAAGTATAGCGGGTTATAACCTACTTTTCTCTAGAGGCAATGCCTTTGCTAATCAAGTTTGGTATGTAGAAAGCCTTCCTTACTACAGTGGACACATGGTGGTCAAAGTTAAGGTCGCACTCTACTTGTGATCCCAGATCTCTTACTACTTCGTAGGTGCATGGGGTGTTGTTATTAATTTGATAGTGTGAAGGGACATTGTTTTTACTGAAGGGAATGAGGATGCATTTCTTTGCATTCAGTTTGAGACTTAAGACACCAGTCACTGGTCTGCATAAGACCCTCCTGAAGTATACTGACATCATTTGAGGATTCAATAATTGCACCCTGTTTGCAGTCATTTGCAAACTTGGTCAGCCATAGCCCCTTAGTTTTGATCTGAACTTCTGAGAAGTATATACTAAGCAGTAGGAGGTCCAGCACTGACCCTCGAGGCACCCTACTGTTGACAGGTCTGCTGGATGATGTGGAGTCATTCACTTTGATAGTGTGTGGCTGGTTTGTGAGCCAGTTGGCAGCCCATCTTGCAACAGTGTTTTACATTCAGTTTGCTAAGTTTATCGGTAATGCCCAAGTGTGGGATTGTGCCAAAGGCCTTTGTCAAGTCAGGGTATGCTGTGTGTACATGTTTGCCCTAGTCAAATTTTCAAAGATATCCACCAGGTTAACAGGCAGGATCTGCGCTTGACAAAGCTGAACTGGGTCAGATCCAGGGTTTGGCAGTCGCCTATGTCTTTATTTATGAGGTTCATGATAATACGTTCCGTGGCTTTACAGATGAGGCTGGTCTGACTTATGGTTCTAGAATTCCTGGGTCTGTTGCTAAGCCACATTTGTGGAGGGGAATACTTGTTGCTGTTCTCCATTCAGCAGGAACAAAGCCTCTGCTTAAGTTGTATTTGAATATGGTACTTAATGGTGATGCTAGTTCATGTTTTAGTTTGTTTAGAAGACAGCCTGGGAGGCCATCTGGTCCCATAGAGGCTGTATTTTTTGCCTTAGACAAGGCATTATTGACCTGCTCTTCAGATATATATGGTGGGGTGAAGCTGGATTTGAGATAAGTTTGAAGGGGATGAGGGCCTGGAATTTCTAACATATCTGTTCTCTAGCAGGTTTGCTATCTGGAGAATCTGTGTATGAGATACTATTAGTCACTAGTGCAGCACATGCTTGAGGTCTTACATTTTAGGTTACATACTTAGCTGTAAAATGCCTTATCCTTGGCTGTGATTACGTTTTTCTCAAAGTTACCCTTTGAGGGTTTGACATGTTGTCTTATTTGCCTGTTGAGGGTGAGGAGGATGCTTTTCCATTGTTGGGACCTCACCTTAGTTTTCTTATACAGCAACATTTTTCATTTGTTGTTGCTCAATGTCTACCAAGGCTTTTTTTTTTTTTTTGGGGGGGTGGTCTATGGCTTTGATTTTCTTTGGAACAACCGAGTCTCTATTCTTATACAGGTGATTGTACAATGCTTTAGTATAAGCTTTGGTGTAGTTACCACTTCCAGCTGGGGGTGGGGTTTGGAATGCATTTATACCTTCCCCAGGAGGGTATAGTTTGCTTTGGTGAAGTTTTTTAGTCTGACTTCACCCTTTGTGAGTTCTGATGTTAGTGCCAGTTAGAAGGCGACTGATTTGTGGTCAGATTTAATTAATGAAGGTCTAACAGTCGCGGTAGTGCATTTGTTTGTCATGTTAGTGAGGACCAGATCTAGTATGTTTGTTCTACTTGTTGGGGTTTGAACAATTTGTTGCAGGGTGTTTGTGTTAACAAAGTCAATGAACTTTTGTGCTAGTGAGTTAGGGCTAGAATAGGTTTCCCAATTGATGGTGGGTTAATTGAAATCCCCCATGACCAGAGTGTTTGGCAATATTTGGATTGACTCCAGTTTGGTCAAGTAGGCCTCGTGCGCATCACGATCCATGGAGGGGGGGTCTATAACTAGCTATGATGAGAATGGGGGTCTTACCCACAGTAATCTGAAGTTGGAGTAACTCCGTGGAATTGTCCTGTCCTAGTCAGGAGGTGAATTTATCTCTAATATAGATAGAAACACTGCCACCTTTGGTTCTCACATGTTCATTTTGCGGTCTGAAGGTGTGAAAGGCATTATAGCCTCACAATGCTGGAGTACTCTGAAGTCTTGAACCAGGTTACTGTAACTGCACAGACATCTACATCCTCCAATGATAGAAGTGCTTCCAAGGTGTGCATTTTTTGTTTTAAGCTCTTAGCGTTTAGCAGTATAACCCTTATTTTGTTATGGTTGGCAATTTTGTTTGAGACCTTGCCCTAAAAAAGGACAGTATGGGGGAGGCAAGAGTCTTTGCCAGCAGCCAAAAGCCTAATGGTGCCAGGTGCAAACTGTCTCTGGAAACGCAGCAAGGTTTGTCCACCATATCATCCCAGGCTGACAGAAACTGGATCCCCTTCGAATGACACCAAAAACTAAGCCAATTATTGAAAGCTGTCATTTTTGTTTATTCTGTGGCATCATTCTAGGTGAGGGTAATATGCTGTTCAAGGCTAGGGGTATGCCTGCCTGGGACATGCACTCTGAGAGCTCAATCATGTCTCTCTTCATATAGTTCAGTGAGGTACATCTCAGGTCATTCACTCCAACATGATCTATGACAGAGTCATAATGGTACTTGTTGCTGAGAGACCTGAGTGCATGCGTAATCTGACAAATCCTGGCACTGGACAGGCAGCTGACCGTGACTTTCTCCTTATCTAACCTTGGTATTGGGAGATATGTGTGTCTCACTATGTTGTCTCCAATGACAAGAAAATTTGGTTTTTGAGTGTTAATACCTTAAGGGCTTGGTAGGTGAGACACTGGTGTTGCTTTTTGCCTTGGATGCTGTCTGAACTGTGTTAGTTGTAGCAATCTTTTGTTTTGGAGGTCTCTGGTGTTTTGGTAAATTTTTTGAGGGAACCTTTTTGCATGTTGATTTATGTGTTGGATGCATACTTATGTGCATGAGTAGTGGTGGGTGAATTGACAACCTCTTCCGTGTTACTCTTTCGAGTGTGAGAGAGCAGGGATTCAAGATTGTTTGTGTAGATACATCTCTTGCACTCTGTACTAGAGTGAGTTATTAGTAGAGGGCTGTCACTGTATATGAGGAAGTTGCTACACTGCTTCAGGAGACCCAAGTCAACAAGGCTTGCAGGAGAAACAAGGGTAGTCCTACTGTCTATAATGCCAGGTTTGACCAACTGTTATCACAAAGGGGGTGGTTTCAGGACTGATCTAGGAGGTGCTCTGTAGTTGGGTATTTGACGGGGTTTTTGGATGGTGGTTTAATAGGTCACAGCTCACTAGCAATACTTCTTAGACCAGAAATGTACTAAAGATGAGGACTACACTAATTAATACAGCTGTATCTAAGGGAAAAATTGCCAAAATTTTCTGTCCGGCTATGGTGCACAATTGTGCTGCAGTGAGCTGTGCTGTGCAGACAAGTAGAAACCCTCTCAAACATGGGACTTAAATACCAGAAGTTAAAAAAACTAAAAAAAAAAAAACTTTAAATAAATCAAAAGAACCAATGAGGGTTCTTGCTCCAAGCCGGGCTAGGATTGCCACCTTTTCAAATGGCCAAAGTGGGACATTTTCGGTACAAACATCAGATTTAACAGGCCGACACATACACACAGTCAGTACAAAGGATAGAACTTAACTTTTTTGCCTAAATAAAAGCTTATTCTTGTAGCATTTTAGTTGCTTATTCTGTTTTTTATAACATTTAGGTATTATAGATACAGAATAACTGTTTTATGCAACTATTACATAAAATATAGGAAACAGTTCTGTCCTACAATCTCAGGACATTTGCCATTTTTAATATTTTTTGTCAGGACACAACTGCCCAAAAAGGGACTGTCCCTCGCAAAGTGAGACAGGTGGTAACCTTACCCTAGACCAATCACCCTTCACAGTCAGGTTCCAGTCAGCACACTTCTCTCACAGTGGTGCAGAAGGACCCCTTCCAATCAAAGATGGCTTGGAAAATGTGCTCAGAATTCAAACAGACTCAGATGCACCAAACCTGTATCTAGACTATGCAACAGCTACTAGCTACACTAATATAGGCAGGAAACACTAAAAACATGTTTTAAATAGCAGAAAAACAGCAGTGAGACACTAAACGTGTTTTAAACAGCAGGAAAACAGCAAGGAGACACAAAAAATGTTTTAAACAGTAAACAAATCAGTTATTTAAAACACTGCTTGGCAGAAAAACAGAACAGATGTTTTGCAAACAGTGAAAAGTATCAACAATTACTTTGCAAACAGTGAAAAATAGCAAAAAAAACTGCAAGCAGTGAAAGCAAGAAAATATGATTTAACAGGCATGGTAAGGCAGACAAAAGCAGTACAAATGCACTATTAAAATACAGTATTAAATATGCAGAACACAATAAAAAGTGCAGTAAAAAGTATAATCAAGCACACAAAAAACAAGCAATTTATGGTTGTTGGGAAGCTCAGAAGCCTCCAGTCATCTGGTATCTCAGTTCAGAGTTGTGGCTGGTAGCCCACCTCAAGTTCAGCTCGGTTCAAACGAGCAAAAACTAGAAAATTAAAATCAGTCTAAACCAACTGTATTTGAAGTACTGAGTTTAATAAAAGAGCTAAAAGAATTGGAAGATGGATCTTTAGAAAAGAGAAGAACCAAATTGTATAGAAATAAATGGAAAGAATGGGAACACTGGAAAGAGAATAATGTTTGAAAGGAGGAGGAGTGAAGTTCAAGAGAAGGCAGGAATTGATCAATTTATATAATGTTGGACTGCTGATCGTTATAAAGAAAGAAAATATATGTGATTTATAATAGATGTAAGTGGAACATAATAATATGGTAGGTTTTCTTTTCTATTAATGTATGTTTGCCTGCATCTTAAGTGATAATTTAATAAAGGTGTTTACAAATGTTGCCATGCATTTAGCTCTTCTTCACAAAACCACACTGGTACAGTTCTATCTGTTTTGGCAACACCATAATTACTCTCTTAGCTAGTGTAAACACAAATGCTTTGTACTCCAGATTCAAAATTGAAACTGGTCCATATGTAGTTGGATTTGGAGGGTCTTTGCCATCACATCTTTTTTCCATGGTACTGGAACTGTCCATCTTTAACATGTTATACAAAACCTTCCAGAGCTTTACCACTTTTTCCCCTCTTAACTTCCAAACTTCCACAGAAATGAAGTGTATTCCTGGAGACTTATTTTTTGCTTGATTATGCATCACAGTATTTATTTCATCACTTCCCATCTTAGCTATTAATTTTTAAGTATCATATTTCTTTAAACTTGACATATTTAAGTCTTCCATAAATATATCCATGTTTGTCTTTCTTGACTCCCAATTTCCCTGCTCTGTTGAGATCTTTGTTACATTTTAAAAAATCTTTGAATACCATGATAGGGTCTCTGGATATTTTTCTGGTCATAGAGTTCCTAGGTTTGACAACACCCTTTTTGTTTCTCTTGTGTAAGTCATGGTGCTGTTAGTTTTTGTGCTTGGGGGGGGGGGTTAGCAAAATATAGTTGCTTAACAGCAACCTTTCTAAAAGTATGCATATTATCCAAATATTCCCTTATTTTCCCTTTAGTGCTCAACAATTGCTACATTTCTTCTGTAAGATTCTCCTTCATTTGCATTGTTTTGACCTTTGAAACATCTTCTAAATAATTAATATTACTTTTCCATATGTTTGTCTCATTTCTACCATATTTTTAAATTCCAGTGTAGTTTTATCCCACTCCTTAGCTACCTCTTCTATGGAAAGTTATATCTTCCTAAAAATTCTTGAATCATTTCCACTACCCATTCCATAGATGCAACTATGTTACCAGGTAAGTAACAAAGTACCAGTGTCTCATTTGTACTTGATTAGTCTGCATCTTTATCTTAATTGTTGCGTGATCTGAAATATTGTTGGATATATTTTCAAACTTACAATTAAATACATATGCTTCTGTGAAATATAAAATGTTAAGTTGTCAATCTCGCCTTCATTCTTGCTTGATGGGTGCTAAGCTCGAGAGTCACTTTTACCAGCTCGAGGCAGCCCCATATCCCATGATGCATACCCAGATCGTTGCCGCTTAAGCTTATGAGGTCCTCCTTTTACCAGCTCCTGGTAAGTGATTCACTTTATTGATATTAAAGCCTTTTGTTAAAACCCTTTATTGTTAATTATAAGTTAATTATTTAGATTTCCTGACAGAAATTCCCTGTCTCTTTTAATTTTTTTTAATCAATCTTTACCCATCCCATCCCCTCCCTGTTAGGCTGTGTGTGTGTTTGTTTTTAGGAATACCTTTTTGGTATTTTCTTTAATTTAAATTTTTGACTGGTGTGTGTGTGTGTTTTAAGCACCATGTCAAAGGAGAGGGTCTCAGGTTTTAATAAGTGTGACTCGTGCTGTCAGAAGATGTCTCTGACAGACGGTCACACTTCTTGCCTGTATTGCCTGGGGCCTCTTCACCTGCAGGACTCCTGTGCTATTTGTCATTCCTTCAGCCAGAGAGTCCTGCAGGAAAAGCGCAACAAGCTGATACTTCCGCTAAGTCGGCTCCATCAAAATCAGCAAAATCTTCCAAGGCCCAGGCTTCTGTTTCTAAGCCTGCGTGTCGGACCCATGTTCCGATGGCTCATTCCAGGAAGAGGTCGAGGTCTCCTTCCTATCTTCAAGGTCATCCAGACTGTCAGATCATGACCTAGAGAGAGTGGTCAGTAGATTGCTTAAGTCACAGGTACTGGCCCAAATGTTACATAGTCCGTCTCAACAGACGACTGTTGGTCCACCAGTTCCTCCTTCAACTCTACCCCAGAGCTTGGAGTTGAGTCTTCGGAATGGTTACTGCTACGGCTGGAGGACGGATACCCCTTCTGTTCCTTCAGCCTCTACTCTTATCTCCTCTTGAGACCTTCCTTAGAGGCATGGTCTCGACATCTGCCTCGAGACTCGGTGGTCCCTGGAGTTCCTAGCGGTTCTCTCGGACCTGCCTGTGATGAAGAGTGTGCTGGCCACTGGTATCAGTCAGCAGTCTGTTCCCGTAGCTCCTCCCTCTATAGTACCTGTTGACATCTCTGCCACTTCTCTTGCTACAGGACCCAGAGATCCTCCGCCTCAGGTTTCCCCATTGGGAATTTCTTCTGAGGATTCTCCTGATGTTTCGGGAGATCCTCCTAGGAAGAGGACTTGTAAGAGGAAGCATGTAGACTCCCGAGTCTGTCACTGGATACTGATTTTGATGAGTCAGAGGGATCCCCTAGATCCTCTCTGAGGATGTCTCCTTCTCAGACATCCTAGAACTCCTGAAACAGAGGGAAACTGGCCCACCAACAATCCCTCTGAGGATGAATCAGTATACCTAGAGGCGCTTGATCTCGGCCTCCACCTCCTGGGTGTCTCCGCCTATGCAGGTTATTGCACGTGAAGGCAGCTCCTTTTTGCTATGCTCGCTGAATTACAATGTCACTTCACCAGACTCCAGAGGGATATCCTTAAGGAGCTGGGTGAAGTAGTTCAGGATCCTACAGCTGCAGGGGCTCAAGAAAACAGCTAGGAACCCTCAATTCCATTGCAAACTCCTCCATGCGGCTAATATCTTATGCTGGATGGTACAGGTGTGGCTCTTAGCTGGATGCGGCTATGTGATTTTGCGGATCCCTTTAAGGCCCTTCACAAATTCTCCCTTTGACGGGTCAGCTTTGTTTGGCCCTCAGGTGAAGGGAACCTTGACCAGGTGCGAACAGGACGGCAAGACTCTTTCTCCTGTTGGAGTCCGTTTTCCACCCCTTCTAGACCTTATCCTAAAGGACAGAAAGGTGGGAAAATGTGGTTCCGTAAATCCCAAGGAGTCACGCTGGATTCACGTGGTCAGTTTACCCCTAGAGGCAGAGGGTAACAACAACAGACGCTCTAGAGGCAGAGGGGGTAGGGAAACAGAGAGCCTCTCTCTGACAAGCCCTTTCAGCATCCCTGAGGTGTTGCCCGGCTGTCCCTCCTTGGAGGCAGTCGGGAAGATTATCACTGTACCCAGAAGCCTGGCATTCCCTCACTCAAGACAGATGGGTACAGTCGATCATATCCAAGGGTTACATAATTCCTTTCGAGGAAAGTCCCTTCCCTCAAATTCCCTTCCAGATGTACCACCGGTCTAAGGGAAATTGCAGAGTTAGAAGTCTCAAAACTACTGCAAAAAGAGCCATTCAGCCAGTTACAATAGACCATTCAGAGCCCGGAATCTACTCAAGGTTCTTTTGGTCCCCAAGAAGACGGGAGATTGGAGACCAATATTGGATCTCAGCAGACTCAACAAGTCTGTCAGGAAGACAAGATTCAATGGTCACTCTTCAGTCAATTCTGCCCTTCTTACAGAAGGACAACTGGATGTGCTCAATAGATCTTCAGGATGCTATCACATCAAAATCCACAGACGCTCCAGGAGATTTCTCCGCTGGGGTCCAGTCATTTCCACTGCAGCCCCCTGCCATTTGGTCTCACTACAGCCCCCAGAGTGTTCACCAAATGCAAGGCAGTGGTCACGGCTCACCTGAGACGTCAAGGATTCCAGGTGTTTCATCTCGACGACTGGCTCCTGTCAGCCACCACCAGGCATCAGCTTATACAAGCCAGGGATTACACAATAGACCTTTGTTCTCATTTGGGCATCTCAATCAACTTCAAAAGTCATCCTTATCGCCTGCCAGTCTATTACCTTCATAGGCGCAAACTTAAACACTGTTCGGATGTCAGCTACCCTTACAGATCAAAGAGTTTCAGACATTCAGAGTCATGTCAGGATCATTCTGGCCAACAAGAAAGTTCAGGCCAGAATGGTTCTAAAGGTATTAGGTCTCATGGCTGCGGTCATTACTCTTCTTCCCTGGCTCGATTCTACATGCGCCTTCTTCAGTGGATGCTGTTCACACAATGGTCATACCAGCAACTTCCAATGCGTCACCAGATTCTGGTGACACAAACATGCAAAGAGCATCTTGCTTGGTGGATCACATCTCCTCAGGTTCACCAAGGCAGGTACTTTGTACCCCCATCCCGATAGCCACTGTCACCACGGATGCCTCCCTGATTGGGTGGGGGTCATTATCAGGGCAGGATGGTTCATGGACGTGGCAGCCGATCGAGTACCATCTGCACATAAATGTCCTGGAGATGAGAGCAGTGCTTTTAACGTTGCAAGCCCTCAACGACTTTCTTCCCGTAGGGACAATTGCAGTCCACACAGACAACATGTCTGTAGTTTGGTATATCAACAAACAGGGCGGAACCAAGTCCTACCCCTTGTGTCGAGAAGCGCTCAGACTATGGCAATGGGCGATCTCCTCTCATCGGTTTCTGTCGCAACGCATATCCTGGGAAAACCAACATTGTAGCGGACAGATTGAGCAGAGCTATTCTCATGCCTCACGAGTGGTCTCTCAAGCAATCCATAGCGGAAGAGATTTTTCTGGAATGGGGTCGCCCATGTTGCGATCTTTTGCTACTCCCCAAAACAGCAAATGTCCAGACTTCTTCAGCCTCTTCCTCTATCAGGCCATCCCCCAGAGACGCTCTGACCCAGGATTGGCCCCAGGGACTTCTTTATGCCTTCCTCCATTTCCTCTGATCCCTCAGGTTATCCAGAAAGCTACCGTTTTGAGAGCCAAATTGATTCTCATTGCTCCTTACTGGCCTCGACAAGTTTGGTTCCCGTTCCTGCATCATCACCTTTTGGTGCAGCCGTGGCATCTGGACCCAGTGCCAGATCTTCTGATACACCAATCGGGTCAGTTGCACCGGTCAATCCCTTCTCTCAACCTCACAGCATGGTTGCTCCACTTCCTTCCTTAGCCAGGCTTCCTTTGATCTCTAACCCAGTTAGAGACATCATAGTAGCTTCGCTAAAATCCTCTACCAGGAGGATTTATACAAGCAAATGGAAACGTTTCTCTTATTGGGCTAAGGCCAAGAATATCGATCCTTTTACTGCCCCTGTTCAGGAAGTCCTGGACTTCTTAGCAGAGATTTTTCATGCAGGCTCCTCTTCTTCCACAGTCAGAGTTCAATTGGCTGCTATTTCCAATTTTCATGTCGGGATAGCAGATCATAATATTATGTCCCATAGGCTCTGCAGGGCCTTCTTGAAAGGAATTTTCCTACTAAAACCTTCTATCAGGAATCCTCCTCCTCAGTGGGATCTAAATTTAGTGCTGACATCCTTGATTCTTCCCCCCTTCGAGCCAGCTGCTTCTTGTTCCCTGAAATATCTTTCTTGGAAAACTTTATTCCTAGTGGCTATTATCGGCCAGGAGGGTGTCTGAACTTCAAGCTCTTTCGGTTCGACCCCCCTATTTGGTTTTTCACAAAGACAGAGTATCTTTGAGAACTAACCCAACCTTTTTGCCTAAGGTCGCTTCAAAGAACAATTTGAATCAATCCATTGATCTCCTGTATTTTTCCTAACTATTCAGATAGAGCTGAACAAAAGCTACATTATCTTGATGTCCACCGTCAACTTAGATATTATTTGGACAGAACAAAAAAATTTAGAAAATCTGATCAACTTTTTGTTTCCTATGCGGATAAAAAAAAAGGCCTTCCTGTTTCTAAAGTGACTTTGTCTAGATGGCTTTCTTCGGTCATCTCTGAAATTTATCTACTCAGGGGAAAACAGCTGTGCTCAAAACCTAAAGCACATTCAACTAGGAGCTTAGCTACTTCTACAGCTTTTCAAGCTAGACTTCCTTTAGACACTATTTGTGCAGCGGCCACTTGGGCCACTCCTCACACTTTTGTTTCCCATTACAAATTGGACTTGGCCTCCAGGGACAGAGCCAGTTTTGGCTCTACAGTCCTCAAGAGTTTGTTCCATTGAGCCACCCAGGATAGAGGTGCTAGGGACGCGGTCCCATCAAGCAAGAATGAAGGCGAGATTGACAAGTTATGTACCTACCATAACGTTCCATGTTAGTTGTCTTCTCTCCTCCTTCCCCTGGCCTGGACAGACCTTGTTATAAGAAACTGTTATGCTGAAGACCATTCAGACCTGGTCCTTCTTCCATCTGTAGTTTTCTTTCTTCCTTTGGGAAGTATGTTATGCTTGGTGCTATTGCCCTTTGTCATCAAACGAGATCTGGGTACTTACCGCCTTGCATCATGGGATATGGGGCTGCCTCGAGCTGGTAAAAGTGACTCTCGAGCTTAGCAGAACCCATCAAGCAAGAAAGAAGGCGAGAGAAGACAACTAACATGGAACGTTATGGTAGGTACATAACTTCTTATTCTGTCCAGTCTAATCTAGTTACTATAGTTTGTGAAATAATATGCAAACTCTATCTGGATCTCTGCTAGTAATTTCATATCTTCAATCCCAAATGTTCATATATACTTCTTTGGAAAGTTGTTCTCTCGTTATATTTCCCTTCTAGGTCCCCTGAGGAATCTTCACGTCTGTGAATCAAGTTTCAGTCCTGACCCATGAGTAGTATTCCCTGCTGGAAGGTACTTAACTCTCCCATAATTCTCTAAAGTTACTTAATAGTATTTTAAGGTGGAATATAAATGCATGTCAGTGTAATCCTCCTTCCCTGCCAATAACTCCTTATTACTACTTTCTTTTCTACCCCCGTTATCATTATTGGAGCCCTTATCACAATCAGTATTATTATCCCCCACCACTTTTTTTCTGTCCCTGATACTCTGTTTAATAACCATTCCAAAATTAATTTTTTTGCGAAGTTCTTATGCTCATTTTTAAGTGTCTGCTGTAACATTGCTATTTGTATCATAGACTTTCTAATATAATTCAGTACTCTGCCTCTTGTCCATACCTGCAATGCTATATATGTTCCTTAAGGCAGTCATTCTGATAAGATGCTATTACTTTAACATATTCTATATAACTTTTTTAATATATGTTTCTGACTAGTAACAAATAAACACATTCATGTTTGGTGGGCTGATCTTATAAACAGATGCAGCTTCTAATCTTTGTTTGGACCCATGTCACATTTTCCCAGATTTTTTATACAAGTAAAAACATAAAAAAAAATTTATATATTTTCATATTTTACTCTAAGCCCCTTTTAACTCACAGCAAACAAACACACACAACTATATACATTTTCCAAAAAGGAAAGTTATCTCTTCATATATGGACAGATGCCCTATATAGGCAGCTACACCCACAGGCTTTATGTATTCTAAAGTTCAGTTTCATCATGTTGAAAAGGCATGTTAGATCATTTGCTCTATCCTGCACCCGCTTCATCCATTCTTGTTCCATTTCAACTTATCTCCCAGATGTGAAAAACAACTTGCATACCGTTACGATTTTTAGTCTTTAGACAAAAAAATGCCCAGTCTATCTTTAAATGAATAGATTCTGCATTTTTCTGATTTGTACTGAGGGGGGGTGATATTAGGGAATGCATTTGTTTGTATTCCCTTCACTATATCAGACTTAATTTTTACTAAACTGTTTGCCACTTTCCCTCTAAATACTAGTTTTAATATTTCCGCATTCAGATGCCTCAAAGTTCACAGTTCAGTAATTTCCTGATTAATTGCCTGTGCCTGCAGACAGGTTATTTGTTACTGCAAAGTTCTACTGATAGATAAAAAGCACCAGCTAATGATTCTGTTGTTTCATGGCATAGGTCATCTTAAATGCTAGGAAATTATCATTTTAAAACATTTTAGTGAGGACTTCTACCTGTATGTGTAAAGCCATGGGAACCACCATAATTTAATACACACATATGATAGTTCACTTCATCATCTTCCCCTTAGCAACACCATATCACAACCTTTATACTGCTTACATCCAGACTTTATCTTGTTACATTATATATGCCGGATACATTGCAGTTGGGAAAAAAGAGTACTTTAGTTTAACATCACTAACATTATCACAGCCATCCAGCGGTTTAAACCTTGCATCTAGATTGTCACTGATGAAGCGACACTGACTCCATGTGTTAAAATGGGAAAAGGGGGTTATGGATGGCTGGATGGTCTTGACTTCAAGAATAGTATTATGCATATATTACTAAAAATATTTTTGTTTCTCTTTTTTATACTTATAATTTCAACTTAAGGTCCTTTCATTGTCCTTCTAAACATTAATAAAGTGTGAATTATGCTTTAAAGTTCTCATATCATTTTAACAGCCAAACATCTTCCATTCCCCCTGTCCCAGCTTCTTACAGACGAACAGTTCTCGTGTCCAAACAGCATGCTGTGGAAACGACCCTTTACATTTCAACGTAAGGTCCTTTCGTTGTCCTTCTAAACATTAATAAAGTGTGAATTATGCTTTAAAGTTCTCATATCATTTTAACAGCCAAACATCTTCCATTCCCCCCGTCCCAGCTTCTTACAGACGAACAGTTCTCGTGTCCAAACAGCATGCTGTGGAAATGACACTTTACATTTCAACCATTCATTTCTTACCTTCACATTCTTTCTGGACTTCTTCTTTATCATCTCAATCACCCAACAGCAGTCTCTGGGTCAAGTCCAAGGTACTTCTGTTTTCCCTCAATCAGTTTCCTTTAGAACACTGGAAAAGGTTTTATTGGCACGTTCTGTCTATAGGCTGTGCCATAACCAGAGGAATGAGAAGCAGAATCCCTTTCAGCTTGCTGGCTAAACTTTATTTCTTCCTTTGTCTCTTCCTGCATCAAAAAATGTATTTGGTCCTTCTGAAAAAAGAATTCTGAAGACAGCTGGATGTAACAACTTGAATCTCACAGCTGCCTCTTGAAACCCTGTGATTGCAGGGATAAACTCATATCTATCTCTTCTGCCTGGTGTACATTGAGTAAACATTTTCTGCAAACACTCTGGTGTCCCCAGTTGATAATACTTCAGCCATCTGCTGCAGTTTTATCAGGAGTAACTCCTCCTCCTCCTGATATTACTACATCTTTACTACTATAGGACTCTGCTTCTTCTCATGGCTACATCGGAGCATATATATAATGTGCCCTTTCTATTATTAAATCCTGCTGTGGAATACCAGCCCACTTTCTTATTTGTACTTTCACAAAATAAATGCTGTTTGTTCCTTCCAGTTTCTCTGGTACAGCAGAAAACCTTAGTTTTTCACTGCGTGCTCTGTCTTCTAGCTCTACTAATTTTTTAAACAGCTGTTCTTGAGAAGCCTTATATTTAGCCAGTCTTTCCTTCATTTCAACCTCTCATTTTACAGTTTTATCATGTCATCTAAATAGCTACTTAAAGCTTACTCTCTCCTTTTTAGCCTTTCGTTATTTGACCGTGTGTCGCTTATTTTAAACCCCTTTAAATGCTTGTGGTTTGTTTTTTTTCTCTAAATTACTGGATGCCATCTCCTATATTCAGGCTGAAACTTGAACTGCTTTTTGCTGAACACCTCCAGGTGTCTTTCCCACCAGAGTTTTTTCTTTTCCTTTTCTCGTTGATTTTAAAAAAGCAAAATGCTGAAAGTCCACCACAATTGTCTTTATTACATGACACTAATCAGTATCAGATAATCTGCAATATTCAGGGATTCATCCATACATACTATGGAGATGGACTTTCAGACTGTGTTTTTTATGTCTAGGGAAAGCACAAGAACTTCTCTGAGGCTTCAGGGAGGTCTGACATTTTTAATTCCTAGGTAAGATTGAGTGTGAGAGAGTTTCACGGGTCTGTATTATATATTCGAAGCTTCAAAATTTCGAACATCATATGTTTGACAACTTATGATCGAAACTTGAAACCTCGAATATATAATAAAAAAATAAATAAATAAAACAACTTACCTTAACACTCTGAGCAGGGGGCAAGCCCCCCCCACACACCCCTACTTAAATATACCAACTCCGAGACCACACTTCAGTGCAGGAAAGGGAAATGTTCCCATTCTGGGCGTATGGAGCCGTTGCCTTTCACCTTCGAACTTTTCAAAGTTCGATTATATGGTGTCGACCATATGACATTCGAACTTTGAAACATTCAGCAATTTAATAGGGGCCCAGTTTGACAGCCTGTTTTCTAGAATACACTGCTGAGCGAACAAGTCTGATAAATGGATATATATCCCACTTGCTGCCATCAGATTGTCAGACAAATAGCTGCAGTCTCAGGATCTGAACCATTGTCATCACCATTTATTGTGTAAAGGTACAGGCCTTAAATCTGCACCCGTGGCACAAAATGCTTTGTGAGGAGTAGTTGGCTTTAGAAGCATATGGTAAATGAATAATGCTACCTTGGGCAAAAGCCCAATACCTGCCTCATCCAAATAAGTTTACCCTGTATAACTAGAAATTAGAATTATGATCACCATCCTCCAAGGATTTCACCCACCATATACCCCAGTGCCTTCCAGTGGAATATTGCCAACAGTAATTGAAACTTCTCCAGGATTATTTTGCACACAAACACACATTGTTTACTCCAGGAGTTAGTGATATCTCTCCAGTACCAACTTCCCCTTCTTTGTTTTTGTGGCATCACTTCCACTTGCTAGGTCACTGTAACACATCAAAAACTATTCTTAATTTAACCATTAGCTATTTGCATGGTGACAATAGCTTCAAACAGTCAGTGTTCAAAAGGTGGAAGACCACTTCAGATGTCATTGTCACTGTACATACATATCCTTATACTAATAAATGACCAATCACAAAAATTTAAAATTGAATAATAAAACTCTTTGTTTGAAATAAAAAATAAGCTATGCATTTTGTAAAAAAAATAAGAGTACATTTACACATTGAAATTATAAAATAAATGTGTTTAATAAATGGGTCTATTTCTAAATTTCTAAGTTTTGAAACTTCGAAATGTAAATAAAAAAAATATATAGTTTTTTTTTATGTTTTTGCAGGGGGACAAGCTCCCCCCTGCACCCCCACATCCCCTGCTAATTAAATATACCAACCCTGAGATCGCACTACAATGAGGAAAATGGTAAATATACTATTCCGCACTGTACGGCAATCTCAATTTAAACGGTTCGAAGTTTCAAAACTTCTATCTTATGGTCTCGACCATAAGAAATTAGAAGTTTTGAAACTTTGAAATTTAGAAGTAGACCCAAGTAAACAGACATTATTATGAAGGGAGAATGCATGTAACAATCAAAAATCAAAACATCTGTTGGCAGGTAAACTGGACGTCTTCAGAATATAATTTCACAAACCAACACACACAATTTAAATACATTCTAGATCATGTGGCCACAATTCTGTTCATATCACCATTAGAAAGCATCTAATAAAACAACATTTTTTTACTGTGATCTTCATAAGAAACATACTAAGATACATATTACAAGCAGTTTAATTATTTACTCTCCCAACTGTAAAAATAACTAAAAATATGGAGCTGCTGTTTGTTTTCTTTCATTATTCTAAGAATCTGCAATAAAAAGATGCATGTAAGTTAATGTCAGTACATGGTGTCCTGAATTAGAAACCATACTCCCTCCACAGATGAAACTTTTCTGAATTGCATCCCAGCACGTGTATTTATTTATTTATTGACATTTGTTTACTGGGAACGTCCAACTGGACACACGTACACTTTGTTTCAGTGGAGGCCAGGGTGGAGAAGAGCTCCAAGGTAACATATTTAATACAACCAATATTTGCAGTAACAAATTTTATAATGCAATTTCAGTGGCTACATAGTATAATACTCAGTGTAATGCAATTGTTATTGATACTCACAAACAATATACAAGCACTGTATTGATCATTTACAGAAAGAAGTGTTGTGCATAAGCTAGGCAGGAGTAATTTAACAAATACAATAGAGTGAGTTATTAAAGGGGATAAACAAGTTTAATTAATGAAGTAGCAATGGAATAGTAAGTATAGTAGTTTAAGAAGGACAATGAAGTGAGGTATTAGAAGGTAGTAAGCAGGTTAAGTGATTTAAAGGAAGATGTATGAAAGATGATGAAGGGTGTTAGGAGAGCTATGCTCAAGATGAGGAGCAGGGATATAGTCAGGAAGCAGAGAGGAACCCTTAAAGTAATGGTTTGAAACAGATGAAGGTATGAGATAGACCTGAGTGATATATGAAATTTGTTCAAAATTCTAGCTACACTATTGAAACATAGACTGATTCCAGCAACCTTCTGTGGTCTGTAAATGGTATGTAGTTTATTATTTGACCAAGGAGGATGGTTTAGAACATAATGTTGGAGTATGAGGCTAATTACTGGACATGTGTATTGGGTATGGATGATTTTGTGGGTTGGTTAGGAACAGCTGAGTATGAGGACTTCCAAGATGGTTGCACACTGATCAGCAGCTTAACCTCAGCACTTGTGTGAAAACAGAAACTGAGGAAAAGGAGTGCCATGGAGACTGTTTTTGGTAAAATCCAGTTACTGGCTGGTAAGTACACTGTGTTTGTCTATACTGGCTAAAAGAGTGGCAAAGTTGTTGCCAAAATTGCTGGATTAACGTGGCTTTGAGGAGAGGAGGCAAACCGTTGACAGCAATAACAGAACAATGATAATCCAGATGGAAGCAGGATGTAAGAAAATACTGCAGCAGTTGGTGGGTTTTGATACAGAGAAAGCATTCGACAGAGTAAGCTGAGATTTTGAGTGGTGCATTCCCTTGATATCATAATAAGGTTAATTAAGAAGCTATATGAAGGATCTGAGGCAATAATTAAAACTGGAGGGTTCCTCTCTTATAAGTAATGTTTAAAAGAGGAACCAGGCAGGGGTTTCCTTTTTCCCCTTTGCGATTTGCTTTATATTTAGAGACATTGGGAAAGAAATCAAGGGACTCAGAAATTCAAGGATATAATTGGTATGGGAATCAATAAAAGTGGGATTTATTTGAAAATGCTGATATTTTGCACCTGATAATTCCAGCAAAGGACATCACAGTGTTTTGGAACATTCTGAGACTGATTCAGGTTTTTTTCAGGATATAGAATTAATGAAGATAAAACAAAAACTATAGCCATAAACTATGTACCCACACATGAATTTGATTCACCAATACCCGCATTTAAGGAGGCACAATAAGATGAAGTGTTTAGGAGTATGGATTAAAAAGGATTCTGTTATGGCAGTTAAGGATATGTGGGAAGAGACTAAACAAAAGATAATACAAAAACTGAGAAAAGCTTTGTTAAATGGGTATGAATAATAAGAGATAAGCAATGAACATATTTTCAGTCCCTTAATTGTATGTGCAGTTCAGAAATGTTTTTATAAACCAGAGAAGTTGTGGACAGTAATTAATACAGCTGAAGAAATTTATCTGGGAAGGCAAGAGGGTAAGAGCTAAGTGGATATGGTAATCCTTTCAAGAGAACAAGGAGGTTAGGATTACCCGATCTGAAGGGATATTATACATGAGAAGCAGAACATTACAATTCAAAATGGAAAGGGATAATGAAGCGGGGGGTGGGGGTTGAGAAATAGAGAGTGGAATTTTGGATGCAGATCTTTAAGAAGAATAATAACTGTACATAGCATCATATTCATAAAATTAGCAGAAAGTAGCATGATAATAGAGAAAAGAGAGTTTTGCCAATAAGGATGACTGCAAGCAGGAGTACAGAAAATAGGCAAGAGGGTCTGTAATTTACTAGAGAATACTAGCAAAGGAACCAACGTAATTGGAACAAATAACTCAAGAGGAAAAGGTAAAAGAGTGGGATAAGGCCAAGAAGACTGCAGTCTAGGGACTGACTTCCCTATTAGGGACTGATGTCAGAGTATAGGCAGAGAGAAAAGGATGGGAGGAGTCTTAAGTGAAAGACCTACTCTGCTGTGGTTTTCAGTCAAATCCAGTACAAAAGCTGCTGTTCAACAAGAGATAGGGTGTAAAATGTTGCCTGATTACTATAAAAAGTAGTCACAGGAAGTTAGAAGCAATTGGAAAGAGAGACTGGAAAAGTAATTTACACAAAAAAGAAAAACTGGGAGGACATGTATGGATCCCAAGTATGCAACAAAGTTCAGAAGATTTAGTATCATTGCTTAGAAGTGTTTGCATAGATAGTTTTAAAGCAGAGTTCAAAGTGGTTTTCCTCAGACAGCAAATAATGTAGCAATTCAACAGTTTATACAATGTTGGAGTGATCATGGTTACAAAGAAAGAAGGAATAGATGTGTGATGTATATAATGTATGTAAATGGAAAAATGTTAATGTGGCTTGTTTTATTTTCTGTTAATGTATGTTTATTTATGTCTTAATTGGTAAAATAAAAAAGGTGTTAAATAAAACACAATCCGTGGAGTGACAAATATGGTAGGACCACAGGAGCCTGTTTTGCATGTTTGTGTAGTTTGCTTGAACCTCAAGAAACAGACTATGCTGTGTCCACTAATCCACAGAAGAAAATGAAGAGTAAGCACTTAATCTTCACAGCTTTGTAGTATAAAACAATACAAATCCCTAACGAGGCTGATCTGTACAATACGTTTCTGAATCAAGTTCTAAGTGGTTGCAATAAAGTAGTAGAAAAGGAGCAACCAGAGTCAGGGAGCTGTGTAACTTTGTAAAGGCAGTCAGTGAATGCCTCTTGGATTCATGCCTGTGCAAGTGTGTACCATTAAGATGCCATATGGCTTATTAGTGCACTTTTATTTAATTTCACATGTTGCAGGTAGCCTACATGATATATTTTGGAGATATATGCACGGCAGCAAGGGTAATCCTGTGGGGGATGATGCAGCACCTCTGAAGGAAGTTTTGTTTTCATACCTGACAGCAGATGTCACATGCTTGTATGTATTTATCGTGGATCTTATTCATGTATATTATGTTCTACTTATTTGCCGTAGGTACATCTTTGAGTATTTTTATCATTGCACCATGTGTCTTCATGGAACATTTTTGTGATCATGTCTGATTTGAACTTTGACACTTTCACTGATATTGTGACAGCACCTTCTATTATTCTTCCCCAGTTTTTACTTTCACTTATTGTTATCACACCCTTCTTTCAAGCTTCTGAGGCATGCATAACACACCTTTGCCATATCTGAATGCTGTCCTGTCCAAGTTGTCCATAGTGCTCTCTACTTGACCCATGATTCGCAAAAACCACATGTTGATATACTAAAATATTAATTTTATTAGAAATGACTTAAATGTAGACGTAAACAAGTTTGCAAAGCTACAATTTTCATAAACAAATGAAATGGGAAGTATTTAAGCATTTCATTTTAAAAATCTTCTTTTGATCTACTTTCCACACTTGCGGGTGGTGAAAAATGAGTGAAGTCAGAGCTTTTCAAAAAGGTCCTGTGCTTTAAAATAAGTCTTTTGAAATGCTTGATGAAGACTTTACAGTAATTAAAGAAAGAAAAAAAAATAGTCCTTTTACTTCACACAGTGACCTAACACTAGGTTGCCATCTGTCCCATTTGTCCATAATGATGCGACTACAGTAATGATTTTATTCACAGCATGTTTCTCTTCCATTTACGTAACCATCTGACCTTTGGCACACATTACATTGAGAAAATAAATGACCACAATTAGTCATCTACAACTGTTAGCAGTAGCTAAAAAGCTTAACAAATGGGTTGCTGTCATGAAGAGTGGCTTTTGTCTCAGTTATTGGAATTAATTATCCTTGTGTTTTGGCTGCTGACTGAATCATAGTGGCAGGAGCGGCCTTAGGTCAACTGGTGCCATAGACAAAAGGGCACCATGGTGCACCCCACGACATCACCCGGTGCCCCCATCCTGGTCTGCCTACACCAGATAAATACTGGAAATGCACCCCTGCTACAGTGGTGCTCTAGGCGGCTGCCTAGTTGGCCTATGCCTAAGGCCGGCTATGCATAGTGGTTAGGTACCAGTTACCTTCTACTGGTCCATATTTTATATCTCTCTGTTTAAATAGGAGTGTGACTAGAACATTAGAATTCATTGTGGTTAGGAGTAAGTTTCCCAGCTGTCCTTACACTATTTTCAAAATGCTCTTGTAGTTGTTGATGAGCAGAAATTATTAGATGAACAGATTTCATATGTAGATTTGTAATCATGCCAGGTTTAAACGGAAAGTCTTATGCTAATGAAAATAGCAGATCTTTATCTTTAGGAAATGTCCCCCACCATGAACCGAAGTTTGTGTCTTTCGGCTTTTCCCGGTTAGGGGTCGCCACAGTGGAACTCCAGTCCGCTAATGATTGGCAGTTGATTTTTATGTACCAGCTTGCCAGGCCTGACGCACAACCTTCAACGAAGGTATGCCCATTCACGCATGTCTCCATGCAGAAGATGCTCTAGCTGAGAATCGAACCGGACAGCGTCTTACTGTGAGGTGACAACTCTACCGCAGCACCACCACCACGGGTACCATGAACCGAAGTTAAGCTGCAGTATTTTTTTTTTTTTAATAACCCAGAAAACAAGGCAAAGCAAGAATAACTGATATTGATGGTTCTGAATTTGAGTGTTATTACTGTAAAAATGGACATTTAAATTAGATTTCACTTCTTTAGGGAACTCTTGGATACAAACATTAGTATCACATCCATAGTGTTGCTTTAGTATGTGACTTTAGAAGTATTTAACATCTAGTGGAAAAATTATAGCACTTCTATTAGTAAAGTGTAATTCTGTTTTATTAATGTGTATTTTTTTGTCTTATCTTGTGCTGAACAGCAGCCAGATTCCAATACCCTTCTTAAGCTCCATAGCCCAGTGGATAAGAGATGGAGACATTGTAGAATAGCACATCTTGGCAGGGGGCATAATTTTTTGAATGAGCAAACTGTTTCCCTTTATGCTCATTATGCAGTGGCATCAGTGTGGCACATGTTTGCTTCTGCATGTGTATTCATGTGGACATTTATCAGTATGTCCTCTGTTTACTGAACTCTAGACAGTGGTAGCAATTTGTGAAAGAAATCCTTTTTCACTCCCATATGGAAGAACTGACTAACGCTGCTCAGCCTTTACCACCTGCCCCTCCTGTGTACTGCTTTTTGGCTTGGCTGAACGCAGGTCTCCTGCATTTTGTCATTCCCATTGTACTGCAAGACACTCCATTACATTTAACTTAGTAGACCATGAATCACTGTATTCCTCCTACCTTTAATGACTCTACAGTATTGTTTTAGGGTGCTACTTCATTACAACTGCTGGGGACCACAGTTATCTATTGTAACTACTGCTGCGGTAGCGTTGTCGCCTCACAGTTAGACGTTGCCCGTTCGATTCTCAGTTAGAGCTTCTTCTGTGTGGCGACATGCGCAAATGGGCATTCCTTCATTGAAGGTTGTGCGTTAGGCCCGGCAAGCCAGTACGTAAAAATCTACTGCCAATCATTAGCGGACCGGAGTTCCGCTGTGGCGACCCCTAACCGGGAAAAGCTGAAAGACACAAACAAACAAACTATCTGTAAAGGGTAAATCAGAGATTTAAACTTATATGTGAGTGCCCTCTTGTGACCAACTCATAACTTTAAATTAGCATGTGTGTTGGCTTATTTATACAGTGGTGAGATTCAAACCTGCAATATTTCTTATTGGAAAGGTAAAATGTTTGGCTTGCTTAATTTGCAGGAAAGGTGCTCTGTCAGCTTAGCTTTGTGGAATTTCTGCAACTGCATTTACAGTTGTGTGTACTTCTCCAACTGAAAATCTCATATCTCTGCATCAGCAGATTTATTAATTCCTCCTACAATACAAGGTTGGAACTGGATAGTTACTGGCAAATTCAAGACCAGAATTACACCAAACAACTTTATCTTTTTACACTAATCACATGCAGTGTATTGCCAACTCATAAGTACATGGTGGTCTAACTTCCTTCTGTTCTTTTGCCACATATCTTTTACAGCACCCTCTGATGATGACGCTGATTATTAAAAACAGATGCATCTCTCAAAGTGCTGCCCCCCAAGCACTTAATAAATACAAGTAACATTTTCAACTGTTTCCTTTAAAACTATTAAACATATTGTTTTCAGATTATAAATAATTTACCTGTTGTTAAAGGCATTCACTTAGGCAGTTTAGGCATAATATGACCTGAAAAAAAAAATGTTGATGTGACGCTCAGAAAGAAATGTACTCAGTAGAGTGCAAAGACTATGCCTAGCTACACCTTTGCTTTAGGTGTACAGTCTAGCCTTTTTAACCCTGTCCATGCCCTAGATTTTAGTGTATCCGTGGCATTTTATAGTGCAAGTATCCCTTCTTAGACTTTGCCATTGTTACATCAGTATTTTTGTGGTTTGATTATACCTCTACATCCTTCACTCAGCAGAAATATGCCTCACTGCTGCTGCAGTGTAGGTGCAATCAGAGCCCTCTCATCTTGCATATTTGTAAATTGCAGTGTGGGACTTTGTTTTTTTTTTTTTTTTGGAACCTTCCCCTACCCACCTGTATGCCCAAAATTAGTAATGATCGCTGAAATTCCCTGCCTTGATAAGCCTCAGTCCAGTAAATGGGTATAAATATAAAATTAAACTTAAAGAAAGCTGTAGTGTATTCCTGCCTTAAGCAGTAACAAAAAAGTAAGCTTTCAAGGAAATGTACAAGAGGCATTCATTCTGACAGGAAGCATTGCGTAAGGCATGATTAAGCGACATCATATCAGTATAAGGTAAGCACTGATAATTACAAATCAAGCATGCATGTCACTATTACTAGTACACAACAACTCCTTCCCTCTAAAGTGAGAAATACTTGTATCATTTTAGTATTATTCTGTTTTATTAGATACGCCCCAAAAGAAAAAAAAATGAAGACTGACTAAATGGTTCATTTGGTCTCTGTGGAGGCTTGTGAATGCATGTCAGGTAACAGTTCTCAGCAAGCTCTCTTTCTAGGTTTCTGATTGTGGTACTAGACTCTGCAGAAGGCATAGGAGTGATGCATGTGAACTCTGCACATCAGTTTGTGGGAGTAACAACAAAAATTCTGACTGCATATCAAGAATATTAACATCAGATGAATGGGGTTGCTCCTCTGCCTAGTCCAGTTTTTTTCATTTGATTATTATGGCACCACTAAACATCAGTGACCATAACCGTGGCATGTTATTCTGGCCCCTTGTGCTGTTTCTGGCTTACTGCAGTTGATACTGCACATTTCCTAAAGTGCTTCAGCCCTGACCACAAATGCAGTGTCAGCATTAATTTCTGAATAAGGGTACTGTACCACCAACCACTCAGTATCCACATATGATCACACCTCCTAACACTGTGCATCTGGAGCAGCTACACCCTTTGCCCCATCCTAGCTATGCTTTTGCCAGAGACCACCTCAGCCTTGTAGGATACAGGTTCTGATTGCTCCTTATTCATAGCAGCGATCCATTTACAGTCTCCTCTATAGCTCTGTAAGGACTATTGGTGATAAAAGTCCTTTTTTGTCCTTCAGTTTGTTGATCTTGAACACTTTGTTGAAGGTTTAATAAGAACAAGACCAGTCTTGATTAAATAGGATAGCCCATGAGCTTAGCTTGGGTCTGCCTGATTGCAACTTTGTCAACATTTCGATATCTGAGCAAAACATTTTCAAACTGAACTTATTGCAGTAGTTTGGAGTGCTAATTTAAGACTTTGCACAGACCTCTTGGCAAGTCCATTAGTTGCTGGATGCCAGAGGGGAGATGTGGTATGCTCAATGGCATTTTTATGAAGGAATGCCTGGAAGCTGGTTGCCATAAAATGAGGGCCAGTATCACTTAGCTAGTTGTTGTGGCACTCTGTTTCTGGCATACAGGTCTCTTGGTACATCAGTGGTGTGACCAGATGTAGTAGACCACTGAGCATTTAATCCATTAATTAACTATCACTAAAATGTTGTTCCCATAAATGGCCTGATGAAGTCCATATGGGTGCACTGCCAGGATAATATAGAACATTCCCGTGGGTGAAATGCACATTCCAACTCAATTTGGACCATTTGGCAGCCACTGCATTTCATGGCCAACTCTTCTAATCTCTTGATTAATCCTCGGCTACCACATTTAAGTTCTAGCTATTACTCTTATTTTCTGTACTCCAAGATGACCATGATGAAGTTCTTCTAGCACTCTCGGTGTATAATGCAGTGAGTGTAATAATCCTTAACCCACACATTACATAGCCAGCATTTAGGGTAAAGCGCATCCTGTTTTGGATGTAGGAGATTGTGTTTGGCTTCCAGCCATTTTGTATCGCAGTGTACACTTGCAGAAAGATTTTGTTACTTCTAGTTTCTGTTTTTGCTATGTCTGCTGTGACTGAAAGACTTTCAATTTAACTGAAGGAGAATATATTCAGTGCTTCTCCTACTTTGTTTATCACATACATTCTCCATTGATGAATGAGACAAACCATTGGCAATTTCCATGGCATTCCAGTGTCAAGCAGTATATGTATCAGTTTTGTATTGGTGTCCACTCACAAATAATACCTTTTTTGCACTGGGGACTTGCTCTTGTAGGAATTCCCTTTTGGATGCTTAAAAATGACACTTGTGACTGGTGGTCTGTAACGTGTAAATCTGGTACCGATTTGATACTGGATAACTCGGTTGATACTCCGCAGAACACTTAAGACTTCCCTGTTGATTTCAACATCATTTTTCTCAGTCACAGATATTGTATGTAAAGCAAACCCTATAGGTTTCTCACTGCTATCCTCATGATATGAGGCATGGCTGCTTTAGTACAGTATGTAGAGTCATCATAGGCCAGTTTCCCTTGCAGGATTGCATTATAATAATTTATTTATTTGACATTTGTTTACTGATACAGTCCAGCTAGGTCAACTGAATACATATTCAGCAGAGACCCAGGGAGAAAAGCTCCACATACAGAAGTATACAAAAACATTGTAACATCTATCACAATTACAATATATTTGTATTTATTTATTTATTTATTTATATTTGTTAACCGGGAGTGTCCGACTGGACGTAGGTCCATTTTCAGCAGAGGCCCGGGGAGAAAAGCTCCACAGTTAAAATAAACAGACAGTAGTTACATTGGATTACATAGCGATTAACAATTTACATAGCAATTACTTACAACATATTTACAGATGCAGAACATAGTACATCAGTAGACAAGTAGAATCTTTATCTGTGAAGTACATAACAGACATCAACAAATGTTACAATAAGAAGTTCCTGCTGTATAATAAGTACTAGGCTTATGAGCATCTGAGCTTGCTATAATCAAGGTAGTTAGTGGAGTGGAAAGAAAGGTAGTGGTTGGATGGGGTGGGTGATATTAGAGTGGGAGTTGCAAGGGCATAGCCAGCATGTTTTTAGGTGCGCTTTTAGTAAAGTTTTGAAGTGGGTGCATGATGGTATGGAGGTAATTGTGGGTGGGAGGGAGTTCCATAATTTGGCTATGGTGCAAGAGAATAGTGCTTCACCAGCAGAGTTATTGGCTTTAGTGATCTGCAAGTGATTTTTGTTACTGGATCTTAGTGGTCTGGTGGTGCGATAGGGTTGGAGTAGATTCTGGAGGGATGGGACATTTAGTGGATGGTTTACTAGTTTGTGGGCGAGTGAGAGTTGATAACATTGAAGGAGGTGAGGGAGTTCAAGCCAGCCCAGTTCAGGAAGTGAGAGACAGTGGTGACTATGGTAGGATGCCCCTGTAGCGAATTTGGAGATTTTGTTGTAGCAGGTTTCTAGCTTGTTTAGATCACATTGCCTTAGGTTGGTATATATTGGAGAGGCATAAAGTAGGGTGGAGATAAGGTGGGAATTTGCTATTGAAATCTTTGCTGCTTTGGTGAGAAGTTGCTTATTTCTGTATAACGCTCCTAGTTTTTTGTGGACTTTTTTATGGTCATGGATATGTGAATGTCAAAATTTAGTTTGTCTATTTCCACTCCTAGCAATTTGGTGTGTTCAGTTGGGTATATAGTGGTGTTGTCTTTTGCTGTGATAAAGAAAGAGTTGTTTTGAGTATGTTTGGTGGGTTGGAAGATGAGTAGTTTAGTTTTGTTTGGGTTGAGTATTAATTGGGCATCGGATAACCAAGTTTCAACAGAGGAAAAGGCTTCCTGTGTAACTTTTTGCAGTTTGGGTAGGGATTGGGCTGAGCAGATGATAGTTGAGTCATCTGCGTATTGTATGAGTGTGCCATGTTTGGTGGCAGAGGCTAGATTATTGGTGAAAACAGAGAAGAGTAGGGGTCCAAGGATGGATCCTTGGAGAATCCCTATGGAGACAGGTAGTTGGGAAGATATGTCATTCTGCCATAGAACGGATTGTTGGCGGTCAGACAGGTAACTCTGAAACCAGTCGGTGACTGATTGTGAGAAGGATAGGTTATTGAGGACAGAAATAAGTTGTTTGTGTGGGACCATGTCAAATGCTTTAGATAGGTCTAGGAAAGTAGCAGAGGAGAGATGGCCATTGTTTTTATGCTGAAGGATAGTGTTAGTAAAGGAGAGTAAGGCAGTGGTGGTGCTATGGTTTGGTCGGAAACCATGCTGAGTATTGGAAAGGAGGTTGTTAGTAAGGAGGTAGTCTGAGACCTGAGAGTGTGTGCATCTCTCTAGTATTTTGGAGAGTGGAGAGAGAATAGCTATGGGGCGGTAATTGGTCAGTTCTGTGGAGGGTCCGCCTTTGTGGAGGGGAATTATATGTGATACTTTCCACAGTGTGGGAACGTAACTTTCTGACAGAGATCGGTTAATCAAGATGGATACTGGGTAGACCAGAGCATCAGCTGCGATTTGTAGGTATTCACTTGGAAGGTTGTCTGCTGCTAATTTGGTGGGCTTGAGTTTAGTTGAGAGTTTTTTTATGTTAGAGGTAGGTACAGGAGAAAAAGAGAAGGCAGTGGGGAGATTACTAGTTGAAGGTGTGATATGGAGGGGAGGGGGTTGTGTTTAGCTAGTGATAGTATGGTTTGTGTGAAGTGTGTGTTGAATGAGGTAGCAATATATTCTGAGGAGTGAGGGATGTTAGGAGGAGGTGTACTGACTTTACCTGGGTGGAGGATGGAAGTTATGGAGAACCAGAATTGTTTGGGGCTGTGTTGGGATGAGTCTAGGGTAGACTGGTAGTATTGGAATTTGTCCTGTTTTATTAGCTTTTTGACTCTATTGCGTAGTTCTAGGAATTTCTGTCTAGTTGAGGGGGTTTTGGTTTTGCGCCAGTGCTCCCAGGCTTTATCCCTGTTTTTCATTTCTGACTTAGTGGTTTTCTGTAGCCATGGGGAGGGTTGTGTTTTGATTCTGGAAAGTCTTATGGGGCATGGTAATTAAGGATGCTCAGGAAGGTAGTATTAAAAATTCAACTGCGTCTTCAAGACTGAAATACTTTAGAGGATGCAAGTTACATTCTTTGAGGGATGAGATGAATGTGAGTGGGTTAAAGTTTAGTTTTTACGTATTTGACGGTAGATGACAGGTTTAGCTTGGTACAGGTATTTTTTGAGTAGGAATGTTGGGGAGTGATCACTGAGGCTATCTGATAAGCAGCCTGTTATATATGACTGGGCCTCTTACTGATTAGTATCCAATCCAGGGTAGTGTGCTTGCTGGAGTTTTTATTTATCGTGGTTGGCGACTGGACTAGTTGGGTGAAGCCATGAAGGTTTACATGATGGGTTGGATGGTTGCCAGAACAGGATTGCCAGTCAATATTGAAATCACCTAAAATTATAGTTTCTTGGGGGAGATGGTGGGTAGACCAGCTGAGGAGGTTTTCTAGTGGAGGGATGTTTTGGCCAGGTGGGAAGTAGCATTCAATTATGTTGATGGTTTTGTTTTGGTTTATTTTGAGGTTGGTATATATTATTTCTTCATTGCCTATTTGTGGAGCTGATGATTTTAAGATCTGGATGTTTAGATGCTGTTTAAATATTATAGCTACACAGCCTCCTTTCTTGTTTAGCCGGTCTACTCTTAGTATGCCATAACCTGTAGGGAGTATTTGCTCACTGGTAATGTGAGGTTTTAGCCAGGTTTCTGTCAGGATGATATATACCATACGTTATGACATTTAAGACATTATAAGAAATATTCATGGCATAAGAGTCAGAAAATATGCAAAACATTATAGAAATATACTACCATAGAGTCAACTGCAGTAATATAAAACACACTCGTGGCATTAAAACTCATTTCTATAAGCATCTAGTAAGGTCATGAAAGTGTCAATCTGACAAAGGAAATGGGTCTAGTGGTTTAGTACTCATTTACTGGTAAACGTGAAACCGAGTGGGGGGGGTTAAAAAAAATGTAAGATGATGCTGACTGAGTAGGAACTTAGGAGACAGTATAGACAGAGTCGGAGTGTAGGGAAACCTAGGGCATTGTAGAGTGAGTAGGAGATTAATGAGATAGAAGGAAAAGAGGGAGGGGATAGTCTAGAAGAAGTGGAAGAGGTGAAGTTAACCAGGTGTTATACAGGACTGTATCAGATATGATCAAGCCTGTGGCCTCATAAAATGAGTATTCACATTACTTAGTCCACTTCAGTCATCTGTCAGCTTGTGGTAGCTCATTTAGAGTATGTTGCATAGTTGTCAGATTGGTTAAAAAAAGCTGTAATGGTTCACAACCCCCTATAAAAGCCCTTAGCTGTCCAACATTTTGAGAGCGGGGAGCCTTTAGTATTGACTGAGTCTTGTATTAGGCACTTACACATTTCTTAGGAATCTGTAAGGTATCCACAATACATGACGCTGGGCTGTAAGAAAGCAAATTAGTCTCACATAGGTAATTAGCCTGTAATCCTCGTCTTTTCAGGACTCCCTTGGGGCTTTCTAAATGCTCCTCATCTGTGGCTTCAGTGATGATAACATTGTACCCCTGGGCAGTTCCAGAAAGACCCGATCTACTGTCCCTTGCCATATTGCTGCGGCAGAAGCTACCCCAAACACCCGTTTGCTGTAATGGTATTATTAATTGTATTGATTGATAGGGGCAACTGTTCATCTTTTGCCATTTCCACACGGAGGGTAGGCAACTTATGAACCTATACACCATCTACATAGAAAGTAGGGTTGCAGCATTTTACATGATCAACGTGCTTTTTAAGTGACTTTTCTTAATAACTAAATAAGGCTTGATTGATCTACAAAACTTTTGAAAGTAGTTCCATTTTTTTACACTTGTGGCATTGCTGACCAAATGCTAAGCACTTCTCTCTTTTAGATTCATGGTTGGCTCCACAATTACGACAGCTAACAATAAGACTTGACTTGGGTTTTGCAACTCACCCTTGTACTGCACTGAGCATGTTCTTTGTACTGAGCTAGTTTTTGAACTTGCTAGAAAAGCTACGGTGTCTCCTCTGGAAAACCCACAGGGGTTGCAGCTGCCATGTGCTTAGACCTATTTCTGCTTGCCACATGCTGCATGCTGTCTGTGCTTGCTCTAGAGGCTGTTGAAACCATGCTCTTTTCACTTGTAAGCATACATGTGTGCCTTTCTGTGAGCTCATGGATTTCACAAGTCTCTATGGCTTTGCTTAATGTTAAGTCACTATCACAAGGCACTAGGAACTAAGGTTGGGTGGCACGATGCCAGGGTAATCCTATGGGCTAGGCTTGTAAAGGCTCCAGGGCCATTAGCCTAGTACACACCTGTGAACCTAAATCCATCTTTAAAAGAAGCACTGACCTCCTGAAAGACCTGCAGAAGTGCACTCAGTTTGTGGTAAATGTTACTGTTGCGCTTACACTACCAGGCTAATTGTAACTTTGAAGTCCCCATAAAGTCTATATTTGCCATTTTTCTTCACAGAGATGACTGGGGTACCCCATAGACTCCAGTCTACTCTTGAGTATTCAGTCTGTTTCCAGCAAGTGCAGCTCCTTTGCTGCCAATGGACAGGTAACATGGAGTAATGAATATGCCATGCAGAACTAGAGAGATATTCTCTTGGGAGTACCAGTGCCCCCTGTTAAATACAGGAGCAGTAGCTCTCAATATAACTTCCATTTTTTTTTCTTCAGTAAGTTTTGGTACAGCAGGCCATGTCCAAATGCTCTTTATCACTTTCCAGTCAACTCTAAGCTTTTCTAATCATTCATGACTCCATAATGGTGCACCACATCATGTGCAAATCCAGTAATTCTCTTAGAATATTGTATGGAGGCTCTGCCCTTTTCACCAGTTCATGTCTTGAAAAGGATAATCTGTTCAGCTCTTCCTTCCTGAAAACAACTCCATAATCATTTTAAGACATTTCTGAAACAGACAACCCCGTGACTAAGTCGCATTTTTACTGCATGTCCATTTATCTTTGGTGTGAGCCAAATTTTATGCCTGTGTATCTGTCCCATTTACTCTGAATTACTTTAGATTCCCAGTACATTTTCACTGTCATTGTCAGAAAGTTCCACACAACAATTTACATGGTTTCTTTTCACTGTGACACATCTTATGTTTTGCCCTAACTTTGTGACAAGCTCTCTGAATGCGGCCAGAGCAAGTGGCCTAGAAGGATAAAGCCCTGGCTAACCAATTTCAGCTAGTAGCTTGGTACCTTGAGGGCACTGGCAAGTAGGATGGGTGGAGGTGGCCACACATACTGCCACTATCCCATAGAGGAAGGGTGTTGGCCAGTAGAGTTGGCTTAGGGGAAGATCACCATAAGTGGAAGCCTTCACAGTAAGTGTGCAGAAGCTCACATTTTTGCAAGGGATGTGTAATGCGATGCAGTTTAATCACTTCAACCCACCTTGGGGGTGGGGGATATGTCAGTTAAAATGCTGTCGTTGCCAAGATGATAGCAAGAGCACAAAGCATCCTTGTGGTTGACTGAATGACTGCCCCTTCCTTTAGACAGTTGTCATCTCATCTTCAGGCAGAATCCCCAGTGCAGACGAAAGAAATGACTTTGTCCATTCAAAGGGAGGCTTGATGGTCAGCAGACCTAAGGACAAAATTAACATAGAATTTAACTCTCAGAATATGGCAGCATTGTCTGCACTCTTCACTTTTGATTTTTCACTGGAAAAACAGAAGGAACCCTTGCCCATTATGATAATTTTCAGCTTCTAGTTTTGCACTTTTTACTTCTACTATTTTGTTTATATTACCGATTTTAATTCCACCTTGTAATTCTAGTGCATCTCTATATGTCATTTTCACCGAAGTTGTGATCTGCAGTGCCCATTTCAATGCCAAATCAACCTCATTTAACAATCTCATTTGAATTCTTCCTTGGAGAGTTCCCCTCTGCAGACAACTATGTAGATCATAATTTCAACCATTAATAAATTGATAATTTTCTGATAATTTGTTTCAGATCTGCTACATAAACTGCTGTCATCTCTTCATTTTGCTTGCACTTGTGTGAGATGTTCCATGGCTAACAATGGCCTTTGAGACAAGTGGTCCTGCATCACTTGCACTGCCTCGTTGAACCCCTCCGTAGCAGGACTGTCCAGAAAAGTGAGATTGTGCAGATGGCTACAGACCTTTTCTTCTGTAGCACTTTACAGTACAGGAACGTGTTCTTTTACCAGTGTTGCAGTCTTTCAAAAGAGATTATACAGTTTTCTACTGAACATTCAAGCACATCATTTTTGCCTACATACATTGCTTATAGTGTCTGGTTACTTGTGTTGAACTGCCATCTTTTAATTTTCTTCTTTTAACTGTTGCCCAGTTTCTTTGTTTTCATACGTTCATGGGTAAGTACTAGGCTAGGTGTCCTTGCGGGCCATTTTAAGCCTAGCCAGTTTCCCTTTTTGGGCTGGAAATAAGCTATCACATTTGGTTGTAGATTAGCCTTACCCATCCCATGGCAGATAATTAAATATCTCTAATTGGAATAACTGGGATCATAACAAATAATTTGAAGGTACCAGTGCATGGGAAATAGCAACTAGGAGCTGTGTCTGTCCATTAATTGTATATATTAGGGGTTCATGTACTGCACTTACCACTGTAGTGTCTTACTATTATAGGCGCTAATGAAGTATTAAGCATGAAAGGAAATATGCAAAACACGTTGTACTGCTTCTTGATTTTCTTCACTCTTATAGTTTCACTTTCATTCTTGCAGGAAGAATCATTCAAGGCATTGTTAACATCACATCATTCTTAGTAGGCACTGATAACAGATTACACATCACACATGCAGACTACTATTACTAGAATTCAGCTTGAGTATTCACAGGATTACTTAAGTTCTGTGCATTATATAATTGGTTTATACACTTAAATCTTGACCAAAAAGCTGAGAAGTGATTGTCATTGCCTTTATAATGCACACAGCTCCACAACAATCTAACTTTAAATTGTGAAGGAATTGAATCACTTTGTTTTCAGCTTCACCCAAAGCCCCCACCCCCTTTGAAGCTATGTGCAATACCTTTATTGTAGTGCTGTATCAGGATGGCTTGCTGCTTTTACAGCTGATGCAGCCTTCAATCCATCTAGTACACATACATTTCAATCTGTGTTTTAAATCTGGTCCTTGAGAGCCCTCTTGTGGTCAACTTGTAGACCTAAACTAGAGTATAAGCTGTTTATTTACCAGATGATTCTCAAAATTTTTGGGCTGCACACTGGTGCAGTGGATAGCACTGTCACCTCACAGCAAGAGGTTTCCCAGTTTGATTCTCAGCTGAGGTGCCTTGCATGTGGAGTTGCCATGTCCGACTCCTCCCTGTGTTCATGTGGGTTTCCTCCATGTACCGGGTCCGGTTTCCTCACATATTCCAAAGACATGCAGTAGGTGGATTGGCCATAGGTGTGAGTGCAAGTGTGTGGTGTGGATGAATTACCACGACAGAGCTAGCCACCTGGCAGTGTAAACCTTGGCTCTAGATGATTGTCACTGTTGAAGTAACACCCCAACCTCATGCAAAATGGGAAAAGGATGGTTGTGACAGGACAAAAAAGAACCATAAAGATGATAGAGTGGAGTATTAAGGATAGGGAATAAATTATGTATTGCTAGTAACATTCAAGAAGCCCAGAATTTCAAGATGGAAGATATTCAAAACGATTAAGACAGGAATTACAGGAAAGAAAACTACTGGCACAAGAAAAACTGTCAAAAGCTTCAAATGCAAAATTGTGTTCAGTAATACAACAGATTTATGAAAAACATTATGAAGACCAAGAAACTTTGAGCCATTTGGAAAAGGAAGTGGCAGAGGAAATGCGAAAATATAAAGAACTAAACCTAGAGATTTTTGAAAGTTAAAAAAAAAAACATGGACATGGGAAAGAAATAGATCTGATATGATGCAGTATTTATGCAAGGGAGAAAGGCAAACTAATCAATGTAAAAAAAGGCAGCTCCAAAGGTATTTGAAGAGAAATACAGGCAAAGGTACCCAGCTATGGGAACTTTCACAATACAAAAATAAGATCACAAATGGGGGGATCCAAGAATGGAAGATTAGTAAAGTCAAAGTTAAATTGAAGTTGAAGTTATGGAATACCTGCAAAGTGAAGCATTTAGTGTAGAAAGTGTAGCACAGGTTCATCTGGAGTTGCATAGCAAGGAAAGGACCTCGAAATAGTGGCAAGTCTAACACAGTCAATGTTGTGGAGTGGTAGGCCAGTGAATTCTCAATGAAAGAGCAACGGATGATGCAGGTTGCAGCTGAAAAAATGTCACAGGAAGATGTTCTGGAACTTTCAGTAGAATGCCCACAAGAAATAGAAAACGATTGTGCCCGCAGTTTAGAAGAAAATGATGTAAGTGAAGAGTTGCTTGATTTAATATAGATGGATAGACCAAATAAGATCAATGAAAAAAATAGATTACAGAAAGTCAATAAGATCCAAAATATTAGAAGTCTTTTAAAACAAATGGTACTTGCGTATTATCGCAACCAGATTTTTGCAATCATAACGGTTGCTTCGCGATAGTGAAATGTGACCGTTAATGTTTTAAAAATGTGAGACAATGTGTTTTCTTTGACAATGAAGGGTCTTTTATTCAGGGTTATGAATAAAAATGAGAAAAATACTGATGCTGTCTATGCATGCACTTCCCCGGCAGCATGTCATGCCATCTTCCCGGTTACTGTAACTTAATGCTAAATGTCATGAGTTAGAAAAGTTTCTGCAAGTAGATATCTTACATTTTCTGTAAGAAACCACCAAGACACTGTTATCTGCCTACTGAGTGAAAAAGGGATTTTCAGTATCATGTTCCTCCAACCGTAAATCTGAATGCATTTTGTTTACAGAAAACCGTAAATCAGAAAGGTCTGTTCATGATCGGTAAGCTATGTATGAAAGGGGTTTTCTGAGGTCAACACATTTTATATTTTCACTGAAATTCTTCCTGTTAAACTCTCGACTCTGCTTGTATTAATCAGCCCCAGGATAAAATATCTTACCATCAACTAACAGTTACAAAGCAGTTTATTCCTTTTGGGAAAGAAGTGCAGGTTATCGTGAAGATGTCCAAACACTGAAATACATATGTCCTTCTTCACATAACTCAGAGGGAGCAGCCCTCTGTAGTGCATTTTTCATTACCTCTGACCAGGAAAGCACGCTCCCCAGGAAGATAAATTTCAGCGTTAATTCTCTTGCAATGTCAAAAACTACCCAACAGAATAATGCTCAACAGTTGACACTAGCCTTTTCACGCTAACATTGCTACTTTTGCAAAAACATTACAAAGTGTGGCAGGGTCTAAATCTGGTTGCGATAATACGTAAGTACCAAACAAATTAATACAGTAATTAAGACTATTAACAGAAATTCATGTGATAGAGCAGAAGAAAATAGAATATATTACTGTGCAGCTAAATTAATAACAGTTTTACCACAAAAACGCAGAGCAATAAGGGAAAAGAGGGGAAGGGAAGTAATCAAATGCCATTATTGCAACACTGAAAACTTTAAAGCAGTTAAGACATGATGTGTTACTGTTAAAACAGTTTAGAAGAAGGAACAGATCAACAAAAATACTTAGGAAAATAGATGTGCTAAAAGCAACACACAGTATCAGAACAGAACAGGATCTATAATATACTTTTGCAAGTAAACTAACAATATCAGCACAGGCAGGAAAAATGTAGGAGATGTGCAGATAAATATAACGGAAAAGTGCAAAATAAGTAATTGATTGATGAACCAAAAAGTTTTTTAAGGATTGCGAAACAAAGCAAAAGAAATAGAAATGCCACCAAAACAAGAGGTAGACACATTTTGGAGAAATCTCTATGACAACCCTGTGGAACATAAAAGTGCTGAATGGATAGAAGTAAAAGAAACAGTAAGAAGTTCAAATACACAGGATAAAATGAGATGAAACGATAGCCTGAGAAATTGAAACAAAGTTAAGAAAAGCTCCTAATCGTAAAACCCCAGGCCCAGATACAGTACCTAATGTGTGGCTAAAAATTATTAACATCTTTATATGAAGATTTACCCTTGAGTAAGAACAACTTATATACGCATCCCAAACAGATAACAACATGGTTAACAACAGGAAAAATGATGATAATCTTCCGTAAGAGTGGTCCTTAAGAGTGAACCTACAAGCTCTACTAAAAACTATAGACCAATAACTTGCCTTCTGGCGGTATATAAACTATGTACTAGAATTGATGCCGACTGAGTTTATAGTTATTCAGAAGAAAACTCAGTCATAGCAGTAGAACAAAAGGGTAACAAAAGAAAGTCATATGGAACAAAATATCGTTTGTTACTAAAGTCATAATGCAGAAGTGTAAAAAGGGGAAGAATCCAAGTATTACGTGGATAGATTACAAAAGAGCATTTAACAGCTTCCTACATTCATGAATAAAGGAGTGCTTACAGTTGTATAAGATACACCCTGCATTGATAGATTACATTACAGTGACAAACCACTTTGTAGCTAAGCCATGATAAAGGACAAATTATTATTCCAGGGATAAAAATTCAAAGGGCAATATTCCAGGATGACTCTGTCGTCGCTGTTCTTTTGTCTTGCCCTTAACCTTTTAAGTCGTCTACTTAACAGATTAGATAATGGTTACAATTTGGCTCACATTAAACAACAAAGTGTAAAAACTTCTCATCTTTTTTGTGGATGATTTAAAATTGTATAGTTCATCAGATGAGAAACAGGAAGCACAACTGCAAGTGGTCAAAACTTTCTTAGATTATACAAGAATGTCATTCAGTCATAATAAATGTGCAAAAGCAGCATTTAAAACAGGAAAGCTGCAGTACCAAGAAAATATCAGTTTGGGACAGGAATGTGATATAAAGGAACTTGAGCAGGAGGGAGTGTATAAATATTTGGAAATTGATTAGGATCAACAGTAAAACATGAACAAATGTGATAAAACTTAGTAAGGAATATTTTACAAGACTAAAATTAATAGTGAAAACAGCGCCGACATCTATGAACAACTATGAACAAAGTCTAAGCTATAAACCAATTTGCTCTTCATGTCCTAACTTACAATTTTGGAGTGATTGACTTGCCCCAAAAGGTGTTGGACTGATTGGAGAGGAAAACAAGAAAGGATGCTTAATGCTTATCAAATGATTTATAAAAATCAGTTTATACCAAGAACATATATTCCCCATTCTGAAGGGTAATGGACCGCCTTGAAATTGATTGCATGTATAGATCTCCAATTGTAGGGCTGCATACATATCTGCTGCCTTTGAAAGATCCGAACATATTGAAAGTTTTAAAACATGAGGAGAATAAGTCTAAGATGACTTCCCTGCTTGATTTAGAAGCATATCTGTGTCAAGCAGGAATGGAAATCAAACCAGAAGTAGATAAAAATCAAGCAGCAACTGAATGTGCCAAAAAAAAAAAACAAAACAAAAGAAAGAATATAAGGTGAAGGATCAGATGAGAAGGCAAGAAATGTGGGAAATGCATAAATATAGTTGCAGGTATAGAAAACTCTTGGAACAACCTCATGTTGATCAGAAATGGTTAAGGAGAGGTGAATTTAAACCATAAGACAAAAGGTTAATATTACCGTCTCAAGACAGTGGACTACAAACATGTTGGTTTACAAAGTCCATTGAACATGTGGAAGAAGCAGACAAATGTAGGTTTTGTAAAACAGAATAGGAAACAGTTGTACATCTTGTTGCTGGTTGAGATATACTAATGGCAGGACTGTGTACTGAAAGGCATAATAATGTGGCAAGACTGTTGCACTAGGGATTGTGCAAACATTGTAATACTGAAGTAGCTGAAAAACAGTGGAAACATGAGCCACAAAGCATTATAGAAAATGATTTTATTTATTTATTTTACATTTGTTAACCAGGTTAGTCTGGTTGAGCTTTTGGCTAATTTTCAGCAGAGACCCGGGGAGAAAAGCTCCTCAGGACTACAAAACAATTTATTAAATTTTAGTAACATAGTAGTAACAATCGGATATAGGATCTTACAAGCAGAGACCTGGAGAGAAAAAAAGCTCCTCAGGCAATTTAGTTATATAGAGTATTAACAATTGGCAGACAAGTATGTGAGTTGTTACAAGCAAGTTTTAAACAATTAGCAGAAGAAAATGTGACTAGTTACAATATTATTTAAGCTGCTTAGAGCAAAATGAGTTAATAGTTAGGCAGATGCTTATTTTTAAGTGGGTAGGATCTAGTTGTATAGGAGTTTGGAAACAAGAAAGGAAAGTAAGAATGGCTAGTAGGAGATGTAGGGGAGGTAGAGTATAGGAGACAGACTAGACAGGTAGGTTGTTTTGAGACTGTAAGAATTAAAAGTGGTTGGAGATAGAGGAAGGGAAGAGGTAGAAGAGGCAGGGGAATAGTGTTAGAGATACATTGAGTGAGGTGGTGAAATAGGTGAAAGGATGGTGGTTTCAGGGTGGTTGGCTACAGTGGCAAGACCACTTTGTTTTTAGGTATTTCCTTGTGGCTAATTTGAAACTTTTGCTATGCTGGGGGGATTTTATTTCCAAGGGGAGTTGGTAACAGGATGTAGCTGGGTTATAGTTATAGAGAAGGCGGCCTATTTTGGTTTTGTGTTTGTAGATGTCTAATAATTCTTGATTTGAGCTGCGTAGCATCCTAGCAGGGGAATATTTGGATATGATAGTGGAGAGGCTGGGGGAGAAGGAGGGTAGATAGAGTGGATGATTTGTAGTTGGTATAGTTGGAGCAGCTGAGGGAATTCTAGCCAGTCTAGTTGCTGTAGTGCTTAAGCAGTGGTGTGACTTGTAGGTTTGGTTAGCTGAAAATCTGGCAATCTTATTATAGGTAGTTTCAAGATTGGAAATAAGTGTAGAATTTAGGTTTGTGAATATGTGGCAGCTGTACAGGAATGTTGGGAGTAATAAACCCTGGGAGAGAGTTATTTGGGCAGTGTTAGTTAAGTATTTCTTGCTACGTTAAAGGTGTCCAAGTTTCTGATGAGTTCTTTTTACCGAGTTAGTAATGATGAAGTCTATATTACATGGGATCATCCATTACCAGCAGTTCAAAAAATAGATGCAAGAAAACTAAATATAGTAGTCGTTGAAAAGAAGACAAAAGCAGCATTGGTCATTGAAATTGCTACACCCAGTGACTACAGTATCTTGCTACAGAGAGTGACAAAATCATAAAATACCAGGATTTGCAGGCAGAAATGAGAGCAGTGTAAGAAGGATACCCAGTTAGTTCAAGTAGTAGTAGTGCGAGCAGCGAGTCTTATAAAAAAAATAGTTTGCAATCATACTTAGATATGTTACTGATACATATAACTCCATATGAATTGCAGAAGTCGTCAATACTGAGCACATTGTGGGTGCTGGGAAGAGCACTTCTGAATAACATGAAAGATTGAATCAGTACTAATTTCATGAACTTTCATCATACTATGACTTAAGAATGGGGTTTATTCTTGTCATGGTATTAGAAGCCCAAAAGACTTGGAGAAATTAAAAAAATGGAAAGACTTAATTTCTTGAACATGTTGTACTCTGAGGAATAGGGTCCGTTCCTGACAGAGTATTAGAAATTCAAAATATTTGGAGAAATTAAGAGAGAAAGGATATAAATGTTAATGAATGCCATGTCTTACAGCTCTCAGATCTCTTCAGCTCCATCACGTTATTTGCACAGAAGTACAGAGACACACACAAATACCAGGATATGCAGGTAGAAAATAGAGCAATGTAGAAGGATACCCAGACAGTTCTAATAGTAAGAGCCACGGGGTCTTATAAAAAAGAACAATCATACTTTGATACGCTACCAGTACATGTAACATGGTATGAATTACAGGAGGAGTCATTACTGGGCATACTGCGTGTGCTGATAAGAGCACTTTTGGCTAACTTCAGACTGAAACAATACTAATTTCATGAACTTTAATTATACCCTGACTTAGGAATGGGGTCCATTCCTGTCATGGTGTTAGAAACCCAAAAGTCTTGGAGAAATTAAAGAGACCACCTTACTAAAACCTTCAACCTCAGGTTATAGGATACTTTTACAACAAATCAGTTCAAGTTATGCACAGTATACAGGATTACAGTTCACTGCTGCACATTCTTCCACCAGCTTTTAATTATGATTAAGAAGCGGACTCTTCATAGTAAAGTTGTTTATGCTTATAAATAAAAGCCTCTGAAAAGAGTAGTGCTTGATATCTAGAAAGAAGGCAAAATTATTCCTTTGTTTAATGGTAGCAAATGTCAGGTCAGATTACTGATAAGTATGCCAAGCCCACTGCCAAAAGTGGTTTACTTGCAACAGATAGTTGTGCAGACTATCTACCTCTGCAAAAAATTGACAGACTGGACCCTGTTCAGTGAAGGGCTGATGCATAGTCTACACCGAAAGATATGAAGAGAGACACTAAAGAAACAGTATATTTGCAGGCTAGAATGAAGTAATTTGTGGAAGGATTTAATAAAACTATTTAAGCATGTCAGAAAATGTTAGTCTAAGAAAGTATTTTCAGTGAACAAGATATTCAGGAACAAGTGAGGCAGGATTTGAAGATGGAGGAATATTCCTCTACTTATGTAAGAACATACTTCTAAGTGTGTGTTGTAAATCCTTGGACTAGCCTTTTTGAGGGGTGAGTAGAATTAGACTCATAAATGGTATTGAATCATCTTGTGGTGAAAATGAATGGTATTGTATAGTCACTGGCCCAGCTTCAGGAGTGAGACTGGAGAATTGTTAAGACGGGCTGTGAGTCATAAGAGAGTGTCTCCCTTCATAGAGAAGGGTGTCACAGAAATGGTCTTAAGTGACATTGGACCCTAGCAGAGTCTGTAGATGTGTGTCATGCCCATCTACACTATGACATTTGCAGTTGGATTAAGAGGAACAATTAATCTAGCTAACAATGGAGAGGACCATTGTATTACACTGCAGAAAACAAAATGTCTCCATGTATCATCCTGGGCATATGTTATTTTCAAGACAATCACTATTAAAATACTCAGGGGCAGATAGCCTAGTATAAACCTATGAACCTATGAGTGATATTGCCCTCCTGTCCAAAAAAACTCAGTGGTCCCAACTTTTAGGTTCCTTGAAAGCTACCGTTTGTAAGGCATGAATTTGCAGAATACACATACACTGAATTTCAGACAACACCTACACTGATGGCTAGACTTCTTAACAGTTTCCATGGGGAGATCATTTACCCTTCCCTACCAACAGTGACATTTACCACAGACACCACCTTTCTGGGGTGGGTACAGTCTTATGAGGGGAGAATGGTGCAAGGGTCATAGAGCTGATCTGGTGACTAATCTCTACATCAAAATCTTGGAGATGAGAGTAGCCCTTCTCCTATTTTAGACCCTTCAGGACATCCTTCCTTCAGGGTTGATTTCTTTGCAGTTGGACAGTATGAGTAGTATGGTACATCAACAAGCAGGAAGGAACCAGATCTTGACCGTGTTGCACATAGGCTTAGAGAGTAATGCAATGGACAATAGCTTTGCAACACTTTATGACAGTAGTGCACATCTTGGGGAAAGCCAGTTGTCTAGTGGGCAAGCTCAGCAAATCTGTAATAATGCCTCACCATACCTCTCAACTGTCCCTGATTTTGACACAAATTTTAGATCTGTCCCTTTTAATCACTCCTAAAACTGGTGACTTTTGGAGACATGGTGGTGAATTACACTTAATAATTAATGACAATAATTAGATTTATGGACATTTTATTTGAGGAAATGTATATCAATTCACATTTTCTTATTCTGTTAACATCTCAGGTTAACAGTACTAATATTTTAAAAAGTGTCCCTGATTATTTCTGGAATTGTCCCTGATTCTAGTGAGATTTGTCCCTATTTGCTTGAGAGCTGTGTGCCTCACAAGTTGTCTGTCAATCTTGCAGTAGCACAACGCATCTTCAGTTGCTGGGACCAGCCCTGCTGCTTTCTCTTAGCCTTTCATCCAACTTAAAATGCAGCAGCTATTTTGTTCTAATCCCGGTGAAAGGACAGTCACCGAGAGATACTTTAGTTTGTCATTGCCCCCCTGGGTGTCTATATGCCTGATGACCAGATTTCTGCAGAAAGCCTTTGTGTGTGCAGAGCAGCAGTAATCCAGTTTTATCCAGGTAAATCCAGTTCCCCTTATAGAGGCTTCACTTAATGAAGCAACCGTAGCTTCCAGATCTACAGCCAGTATCTACTGTCTCACTGATCTGGTCACCCTCATCAGGACATGTAGACCATCAAGTTAACTGCATGGTTTCTGTAATTCTAGTAATGGCCAAGGATCCTGCCCTGTATGAGAGTGTGGTTTGAATACTGTCTTTCTTGCAAGAAAAAATCCATATGTAAAATGTAGAAGACCCCCCCCCCCCCAAAACTAAAAAATTTCTCCAAAGCAAATTATAACCTCTTACTGGATGGTATAAATAGCTTCTCTGCACCTTCCCCCTCAGATGGAATGGCCATGACTTTGCCATACCTGATAGGACCAAAACAAGCTCCTCAAGGAAGAGCAAACCTGTCTGGTGAAGAACAGACATTAACAGGCTTTACAATAAGAGGAAGAAGTTGCTGTCCAAGAGTAAGAGGGAACAAGCCCTAAACAGGAAACACTCCCTCCACAGCTTAAACAAAATGAATAAGACTTCTTGTGAAGTCCTCCAAAGCAAACTACAAATCCAAATTAGCTTCCTCAACTAAGGGCAACCATAAGACATTCTTTAGTTAATCCCTAACCTAAAAGGAAAGGCCCAGATTTGTGCCAAACTGGTAGTTTAATGATACCAGATATACTGAGCCTGTGGACATAACTAACCTGTTGGCTGACAGGTTCTGTGAAAACTTCACTCGCCTGTCCCCACCACACATACCCCATGACATCACTTCCCACCTGTCCTCTACCCTGTATCTCTAAAGAGCAGGTCATAAACACCCTCTCTAAGGCCCAAAACACAGCATCTATGGGACCTGATAACATCCCAGGCTGTATCCTTCATGAGCTCCAACAGGAATTTAGTAACAACACTGGGTACTGTCTTCAGTCATAGCCTAAGCATCGGCTTCGTGCTAGCTGAATGGAAAATGGCCACCTTTATTCCCTTGCACAAAGGTGGTGCTTCCACTGACCCCAGGAAATATAGACCTATTAGCCTGACTAGCCTTATCTGCAAGGCCATGCAGCGAATCATCATGGACCTTATCAATAAAGATATAGGTAGTCTCCAAACACTTGACCCTGCTCAGTTTGGATTTGTCAAAGGGAGATCATGCCTGTTAAACCTGGTGGACTTCTTTGAGACAGTCATCAAATCCCTGGATGAGGAAAAATATGTGCATGCAGCCTACCTATACTTAGCCAAGGCATTTGACACTATCCCCCACTCAGGCATCATTGACCAACCCACCCAGCTAGATAACAATATAGGTGTCAACTCTTTTATATTGTTAGATGTGTCACTAACTAGCTCACTGATAAAACCCATATAGTCAAAATAGGGGAATCCACCTCCAACAGCAAACCTCTAACCAGTGGTGTTCCACAGAGATCAGTCCTGTGACCTCTACTGTTTGGAATATATTTCTCTAAAGTACAAGCAAAAACTAAAGGTCTGTGGCTGACAAAGTTTGCTGTTGACTGTAAACTGGAAGCGGTCATAGAATCTTCAAGTGATGTCAACATCCTACAAGAGGGTCTTACACAAATGATTGGTGCCAAAGCCATGGCCTTAAACTCCATGCCAAAATTGTATTATCATCCCTTTCGGTAAGAGTGATGGTCCTTCTGACTACCACAACAATACCTTCTAACTACCACATCAATAGCGACACCTTAAGTATGCACTCAGTGGTGAGAGACCTGAACGCACAGGTTGACAGCAACCTTACTTTGACCACCATGTCTCCACAGTGATAAGAAGGGCATTCTATACTGCTCATCTCATAAGTAAGGGCATTGCCTCCAGAAAAAAAGAAGTTATAACCTCCCTGTACTCTTCCCTCATCAAGCCAATAATCAAGTACAACGCCTCTTTTGGTATGCATCTGTCCTAGCACCTGTAGCAATTGGAGAGACCACAAAGATTCATCACAAGGAAAATTCAAGGTCTTCTGCATCTGTGCTATGTGGATCATCTGAAATCATTGTCACTTTATTCTGTTTCATGCAGACTACTCAGAGTCGATCTCTGCCTTGCATACAAGGCAATCTCTGACCCTGCTTTATTGGAAATGCTGCATATCTGTGAGTCAAATGGTACACAGGTTACTCGCTCTAAAGACCTTAACCTGGTATGTGACATTAATAGAACCTGCTGGAGGGGCAGATTTGTCTTCCATATGTTCACACACCTTTAGAACAGACTCCCACTTCATGTCAAACACAGCACATCATTGGCCCTCTTCAAACACAATCTGAATGATTGGATGGGTACCATAAATTCACCCTGGGGGGGGGGGTTCCACCTGTGTCCCTCTTGTACAGGGGCAATAGGTGCTGATCATGGAAATAATGGTAGAACTTGGCTAGGCTTGTAAGGGACCTAGGGCCATTACCCTAGTAACTTCCTATGATTCTATGAAAACCTATAACTAAGTTATGTGTCTGCCCTTGAGTTAGTTCATCAATACCCATGTGTATGTGGGCATGAAAAAATGAAGTATTTAGGTTTATTGATTAAAACTGATTATGTTGCAGTGGCTAAGGATATATGGGAAGAATCCAAGCATATTACAAAAATAAGAGACTGGAAATTAACGGCCTGTACATAGTAAGATACAGGAAGTGAAAATGTTTAGTTCCTTTTGTCCTGTAAATAGGTCAGGTATACTTTTTCAGGCAGCGAAAAAGTTGTGGATGACAGTATACAAAGTTGAAAAACGTCATTTGAGAAGGGAAAAAAGCAAGAGTGAAGTGGGATTAATTGATTCTTCCTACAGAACAAGTTAGGTTATCATTACCTGATCTGAATGGGTACTTTAATCTATGCAGTCGGGACTGATATATAAATAATGTAGTCAGAGGGAAAATGGAAAAAGGTGATTGTGAAACAAGGTGGGAATATGAAGGATGCAGAGAAGAGAGTAGGGTTTTGGAAACAAGACCTTATGGAGTGCAGAGATAATTGTATAGAGTATTATAATTGTCAGACAATATTACAAAGACTAAACTGGTGAAGAGAAAGGAGATATTTCTGATAGGATTACATGCAACTAAGACTACAGAAAACAGGCAAGATATGACAAGAAATAACTAGAGGAATTTAACAAAGTGACATACTACTGAGAGTTAATAAGTTGGGAGGGAAAAGTTATAGAATGGGGGGAAGCCAAGCAGGTGTCTGAACTGAGTCAAGTGTGCCTTCTGTATCAGGGATTGTTGCCAGAATACAAAGAGGGGGAGTATTTGAATGGAAGACTGGCTCTAGTAATTTTTTTTAGTGGAACCAAGAACAGAAAGCATTTTCAAGAAATGGATACTTAGTAAGGCATACAAAACAGTGCATGATAACTATAAGAATCAATGAGAACAGAGTAGAAAAGATTGGGAATGAGGCTTAGAAAGTTAAATTATAAAAAACAATGTGATGAAATTTATAAGATGTTCTTCATTCCACAGTATGTTATAAAGTAGACCGGAAACTGGGGGCGGAAAGGTGTGAAGTGACTAGGCCCAAAAAAATCCTGTCCCTGGATAAAGAGGCAAGGGCTTTGGATAGATGGGAAAAAAAAAAGTATATCTTATACTCTTTTTACTTTAGCCATGAGGCGTTGAATTGTCAGTTCTCACATGTTAAAATATCATTTCTTTCTTCTCAATGAAATCTAAAGGTGGTGATGCTCTAAGGGAAGGTTGAGGAGTGTAAGAGTTGCAGGATAGTGTCTGTGTGTCTGAACAAGGGGGTAAACAACTTGCAATGTGGTTTTGATGCTGTGCAGGCCTCCTCCTCCAGGGTGGCTGCCACTGGTTCTGTTCTAGTGGTACGGCTTGGTTGGAGATCAGAGACTTAGCTGAGCATGTTTAAGACAGGATTTTGATGCTCCTTTACAGTCTGATGTGTTGTTTGGTTCGCCTGTGGAAGCAGTTTTAAAGAAAATGGAGGACAAGGCTAAGTCTATGCAAACTGTTAAGGATTTTGCAGGTGCAGCCTCCAAGTTTAGTAGAAATTGGCCTACTAAGGGGTGGACTTATCCTGCTTATGATTCCCAGTCTAGGGGTAGGTCTAGACATGGTAGGGGCAGAGCTCAAGGTTCTTTAGGCCTAGGACAGGGAGTTCACCTGCTCAGACTTCTGGTGAGGGCAGGGGTCAGTCCTTGCAGACCCAATGACCTGCCTTTGCACCTCTAGGAGGAAGACTGTCTCTTTTCAAAGAAAATTGGGATTTAATTACCCAAGACAAATGGGTTCTGGATATCATTCACCACGGTTACAGGTTTTATTTCCATACCTTGCCTCCTTTCAAAGGCATGCCAGACATTCCTCCTCTACAAAGAACAGAGGCTAGACAAATTTCTCTGTTACTCCAAATAGGAGCCATTCAGTCAGTTCCTGTGCCAGAAAGGGGCCTAGGATTTTATTCTCGCCTGTTCCTAGTACCAAAGAAGGGGAACACGTGGAGACCAATTTTGGATTTATCTATCCTCAACACTTATCTGGACATTCCAAAGTTCAAAATGTTGAACAGCTTTTACCTCTACTGGGCAAAGATCACTGGATGGTAACTTTAGATCTCAAGGAAGCTTACCTTCATGTGCCTATAAGACTAAGTTGCAGAAAGTATCTGCGAGCTGGAAATTCTCATTATCAGTTCTCTGCATTGCCCAGAGTATTCACAAAGGTTCTGGCTCCAGTGATAGCTTACTTCAGGCTAAAAGGAATTCAAATCTATCCTTACTTGGACGACTGCCTGATTCTGGCTCAAGAAAAGGAAGACCTTCTACAGCATTTGGAATATGTCATAGCAGTGCTAAGATGCCTAGGGTATTCTGTGAACGAAATAAAGTCCAGTCTAGTACCCTCTCAAGACATGTGCTTTCTGGGTGTGAGACTGAATACAGCAGCCCAGATGGCCTTTCTACCCCGGACAAACAAAAGAATCTTTCCAGTTACTTCCATCAATTATCTCTTCAGTCCGGGCTGACTGCAAGGACAGTCCTTCAAGCCTTAGGGTTCATGGCATCTTGTATTCTGGTGCTTCCCAATGCCAAACTGCATATGAGGAAGCTACAATGGTATCTCAAAAATCTATGGACACAGCACTGCCAGGATTTGGACACTGTCATTCAAATAATACCTTGCATTCAAAAGGAATTTTTGTGGTGGGCTCAGGAATGTCACCTAAACAAGGGACTCTCTGTGACCCGGCCAGAGGCAAGTCAGATTCTAACGACAGATGCCTCAGACATTGCTTGGGGAGCTCATCTAGATGGAAAGTGGATACAAGACAAGTGGCCTGCCAGACTACAGCATCTACATATCAACATGAAAGAGATGTTAGCAGTCCAGTTTGCATTAATGGCTTTCAAGGAGTTACTTCTTCCAGGGCAGGTGTTGATTCTGACAGACAACACAACTGTCATGTGGTACATCAACAAACAAGGGGGAACACATTCTTACCCATTGTGCAGGCAAGCAATGATTTTATGGGAGACTGCGCCAGCTTGCAACTAACTCTTCAGGCAAGGTTTCTGCCGAGCACAGAACTCCTTAGCAGATGTGTTGACAAATCATGGATCCCAAACTGGATCTTCATGTTTTTCTAAAATTCACAGTGTCATGGGGAACTCCAGACATAGATCTGTTCGCTTCTCCACTAAACCACCAGCTGCCAAAGTTTTGCACGGGATTTCATCACACAGCTTGGAAAGTGGATGCTCTTTCTTTCAGTTGGAAAAATCTTCATGTGTATGCTTTTCCACCTCTGCCTCTTCTCCCAAAGGTGCTTCTAAAGGTCAGACAAGACAAGCCAAGGATGATTTTAATAGCTCCAGATTGGCCTCGCAGCACTGGTACCCATTACTGAGGAGTCTGGTAAGGAAGCCTCCATGGCCTTTACCCTTGATTCCGCACCTATTGTCTCAGAGGGACGGTCATCTGCTCAATGTCAAGCTTCAAACTCTTCATCTAACAGCCTGGCATATTCTGTTTTGAAAGACAGCAGGTCTCAACTTCCTCAACAGGTTTTAAATGTGATTATGGAAGCCAGAAGACCTAGTACAAGGAAAGTGTATGCAGAAAAATGGAAGAGATTTTTATTTTGGACTGCAGCACAGAATTTGGAGATTTGAGCCTAATTTGAGTGTGGCTCTTCAATATCTTACTGAGTTATTGGACAAAGGTTTGTCTTTCTCTTCCATTAAGATTCATGCTGCAGCAATTTCAGCTCACTATGATTGTGACCCACCATTGTTTTCACATCCTTTATTCAAGCAATTTCTTAGGGGGCAAGAATATAAGACCCCCACGTGAGCTCCTACTCCTGCTTGGGATCTCAATTTTGTGTTGGAGAAACTTACTCTACAACCTTTTGAGCCTGCAGCTACTGCTGACCTGAAATACTTGTCATGGAAGACTGCTTTTTTGTTGGCCATTACTTCTGCAAGAAGGGTTTCTGAGTTACAGGCCCTTATGGCGGTTGAGCCTTTTTGATTTTTCATAAGGATAGGGTATCATTACTAATCCTTCCTTTATGCCTAAGGTAGTTTCTAGTGTGGCTTTAAACCAAACTATTCATTTGCCTACTTTCTATGCAGATCCCCAAAATAAAGGGAAAAGATTTTGCACACTTTAGATGTACACAGTTATTATTTAAGCAGGACTAAGGATTTTAGAAAGTCTCAGCAGTTGTTTGTTTCTTTTGCTTTGAGTTCAGGGCAAGCCTGTGTCAAAACAAACTATTTCTAGGTGGATTGGGTTTTGCATTGCATTTTGTTATTCCCATCATGGCAAAGAGATTCCAGCTGGGATTAGGCCTCATTCCACTAGGGCTACTGCCACTTCAACAGCATTTCTAAGGGGTGGCAACTAAGGATATTTTGGAGGCAGCTACTTGAAGTTCAGTGCATACTATCTCTAAGCATTACCACCTTCCTCTCTACTCTAAGTCTTGGGCAGGTTTACAGCTATTTTGCAAGGCATGTTATCAGCTCCTGCTTCCTTATGATTTGCCAGCCTCCCTTACCTCTGCTTTGGGATTCTACCCAATAGTTAGGACTGCAGCAATGTGGAATGAAGAACATAGTACAGTTTGTACCTACCATAAATGTAGATGTTCGAGGATCCACATTGCTGCAGTCCTCCCTCCTTCCCCTCTGTGTTTAGGGGTGGTTGTGTAGGTGAGATTATTTTCTGGTACCTTTGTATATATTGTATATGTTTTTGGTGCAGGTATGTTTGGTGTGTTTTGGTTTTGGCCTTGTCTTTTTAGGGTCTTCTGACATCTGGGGCAAGAAAAGACTGAGATATATTAGTACCCTGATATACTTTGGTATTCGGGCCGACTGGACAGCGGACTACCCAATAGTTAGGACTGCAGCAATGTGGATCCTCGAACATCTACATTTATGGTAGGTACAAAACTGTACTTTCCCACAGTATGTTATAAAGTCAAGACTGTGCAAGATATTTGCATGGAAATGTCTACATAGTTACTTTTATACTCTAGGTAGACTTAAGAGGACTTTTCCTAAAGGGGAGAGTATTGGTTTGAGATAGAAATTGAACAAGAGAGAAAATTGAGAACACATCTCCTGGTAATTTGTAAATTTATCTGGATTTAAGTTCTCCTTGCAAAATCTGCTCATGCAGTTTTTGGATGAAAGCATTATGTTAGCCAAGTAGATGAGACTACAGAGTTGGAGTTTAGGTTTAGAAATGCTGAGGGCCACTATTGTCTCTTGCCACCTTCAGTGTAATCGTACAATGAGCAATGTTGTAGATGTTTTTACTGCGTGTTTCTAGAGTTTTGTTATATACTGGTGCCCTATATGTATGGCAGAATGCATATGGGTAGCTGGGGGCCTGCACGCATGGCAGGTGCACTTGGGTGATGAGGTCCTAAATTTGAAGCAGATGGCTCCCTGTAGATGCACATTAGAAGGTAGGGACCTGCAAAGTTGCCATACGTGTATAAGTATGTTGTTCTTCTTTCGGCTTTTCCTGGTTAGGGGTCACCACAGCAGAACTGTGGTCCGCTAATGTTTGGCAGTAGATTTTTTATGGTGCCGAGGTGCCAACCCGACGCCCATTCACGCATGTCTTTCGAATGCCACTCAACCACGGGGAGGACAGGACATGCAGACTCCACACAGAAGGCGCTACAGCCTAGAATCGAACGGGAGAACCTCTTGCTGTGAGGCAACAACGCTACCACTGCATCACAGCGGCATAATAGTCTTTATTCTTTTCCCATGCAGTATTCTGAAGGGCAGACTGCAAGAAGTATCTTTAAGTGTAGCTAGACAGTGTGAGATCATTTATTGTAGTGCACTGTCTGTGTCTCCACCTTTCCAGCCAGTAAAAGACTTTTCATTAGAGGCCATGGGAGAAAAGAGGTGATGTCATGCACATAAGCGGGTACATAACCTAAAATATCAACAAAAATAGTGTACTCATTGTCTTATTTGGCTTCATTGTATTATCTGAAAATATTGTATGCATTCTGTGTTGTCTGTTATACTACCTCAGATAGCTCAGCATTCAAGCTGAGTATGTAGAGCAATGATATACAGCTGTATATTATAACAGTGAAAGTGAGGTCATTGTAGTACAGTGAAGAACAGTGAAAAAAAACATGGAAAGTGTCTACAGCATAAGTCATTGTGTGATTACACCAAGGGTGGCAATAGAAAATAATGGTTGGGTAGAATTTGATTGACGTGACTAGGAGTGAAAAGTTCAGTAAGATCTTTAGTGTATGCAGATTGAAACTTCCATATAATGAGACAAAACATTATTTTTAGGTATACTTTGAGATGATATTTCTAATTTCCAAAGAATACTCTTCTGTATTCCCACTAGTTAGGGAATAAAGCATCCCAAGAATTGTTGTAATTCATCATGTTTTAGTTATGTACCTATGGATATTTGCTACCTAGAAAGAGAGTGACAAATTATGAATGGGTGATAAGGGAAAGATTTCAGGAAATGTATAATTGTAGGAAAAGCAAATAAAATTTAAAAATAAAATGATATTAAATTAAATTATAATTGGTAAGAAATTATATTACTGTAGGATACTGGTTTGAACCAGAAATAACTGAAAGAAACTGAAATAAATGTCTTTATCTGTCAATTACCCAGAACTGTTTGAACAGGTGCCAGTCTGTCCTTTATGTGCCAAGTCTGCAAACAATGTAGTATGGTAAAGAATGCTTTATGTGCAGTGAAGGTAGATGTCAATAATATCTAAATACAGTCTCTAGTAACAGTGCTGATAAATATGTCCAAAGTTTCTGCATGCATATTCTGATCCTCCTGAATAGTATAATTAATATTCTGGAATGCTGGATATTTGAACTGACTACTGTACTCATACTCAAAGTGTCTGTACTGCCTTCTGAAGACTGCAATGCCATGATTTTCTATTAGTCCATAATGAACCAACTTAACCAAATATGTCTGAAATATCTCCTTGTAATACCAAACCCCTGCAAAGCTCTACATGCCTCTTTAGCCTTAGTTCCCAAGCCTTGTACCATGCAGTATACTACACGTTTTGTTCTGATCAGTATTCTTGACTGAAGGTTAATTTCACTGATTGAAAGTGCATTCACTGAACCTGCATCCACACTGTGAAAGCCTGCTTTAATATGGCTGCATTTCTGAACTTATGCAAAGAGAATACTGTTTTTTTTTTACATTTAAATGATACCTGATCTTACAACTCCTCCTGAGATACCTGAACACACACAAGTATCTATTTCTGTAGTTACTTTAAAATATGAAATATAAAATGAAGACACAGGCCTAACCTTACATTTTCGAGCCTATGCAAGATCTATTTTACTAACTGTATTTATGTAGGATTTATTCTCTAACAGCTGTCTCTGAAATTACTGAAATGGAATTTACTTCTGTAATTACTTTATGAATCTATTAATATGGTCTGCAAAAGATACTATAATGATCACTAGAACTAATAAAAAATAAGTTTCTTTCTGGTAAATAAACTTGCAGTTTTAATTTTGACTTGAGCAATTAAGGTTTGTTTTGAAATCTCTTAACTTTATGATTTAATTATAGCCTTGCAATTGTTTAATTTGTTATAACTGGCAGATTTTTATACGTATAATGTATGTATCTTGAAGCATAATTACCATATACTGTATTAACTCATGTCTGTAAATGTTCAGCTAGATTTGTTACTAAATATTCTTTATCTTCTTAATTTATGTGTGCTGTAATAGATGTCTGCCTTTTAAATATGTGCCCTAAATATCCTGTAAATATCTGTATGCCATAATAGCAGAAGTACTTTTACTAAAACCTATGCTTTTTGTATTTCAGATCTATACCTTTGCATACCCTGTCATTGTCTTTTTAACTTTCTCTCTGATGTACAATTATTGTTATGTAAGGTGCACTGTATTCTGTAAATTAACCCTGACCTGTTATGCCTTGAGTAAATTAAATAACTAATTTGATGTCAATTTTCATTCTATCCTTAACTGTTGGCTGTTAGTTTAGCTTGTGGCCACCAAAAAGCTCTCAAGCTCCTCCCTTACTCACAACGCACCAACCGCTAACATACCTCAGATCTTGTTTGCCTCTTTTGTGATTAGACGTGGTCGCCTTCAGCTCTCAATCAAGAGATGAAACGATACGTTTCTTCAACTTTTTATTTATCAACAATAGTTTATTCTGTTCCTTTCTAGAAGTCCTCCCTCTTACACTCCGTTTAGTCCTTTTTTTACCATTGTTGGTGGTTGTTCCTTCTTTTTTCCTGTCTTTACTCTAGTTTGGTGTCATTTTTTACCATAGTTGGTAGTTCTTTCTTCCATTTTTCCTATTTGAAAACAAACAAAAATTTTTACTCATCTTTTTTGGATTTGTAGTTTAAGATGTCAGAAAAAAGGCCCTTCTGATTTTAAGAAGTGCCAAAAGTGTAGGCACAAGTTGCCTTTGTCCAGCGCACATTTTTTCATCTGTTGTTTGGGTCTGCAAGTAGATTGTCAAATATGTAAAAACATCAATCAGCAGGCCATTGCAAACCAAAAAAAACTTATTTTGAAAGAGTTGCTCGCTACATTTTTATGAGGCTGTTGCTGGAGCTCAACCCTCCAAGTCAGAATCTAAGGAGCCTTCCACTAAGTCTCCTAGATCTTTCAGGGTCCTCGACTCCATGCATGTAGCCGCCAAAGAAAAAACATGAATTGGATCCAAAGGTTAACTCTATTATTCCAGTATCTGATCCAACAGTGGCATCCTTGGATTCAAGTTCTTCTGATCCTAGGCCCTTACCAAGCACTAGTACTCACCCAGTATTAATCCAGTACCTTCTCCTTTTATGGAATAGTGGCACTCTAGGTCCCCATAGTTAGCTTCCTCTCATTCTTCCAGAAATCTGACTGAAGCCAATGTGGACAGAATGATGAGGAGATTTCCCTTATCACAGATACAGATGGGAGTTCTCCTGGCTGTTACCCCTTCAGATCAGAAAGCCCTAATTCGCACTGTTCCACCTGTCTTGGCTCCTTCTCCGATCCATCCATCTGTTTTGGAACCCCTGGATCCAAGTATGCTGGGGCTGTCTTGTTTGGATCTGAAGATATTTGGCTCTGATAAAGTCTCTGAGCACACTGGCTTTGTCATTTTTGGAGCCGGGTGACTCTCAGAGCCATAGCACCCCCGTCAGATTTGAGGTGTTAGAGTCAACTTCAAAGTTGTAGGAGATGTTTCTGCCCCTTGGAGCCTCAGCACTAGACAGCTCAGCTCTAACCTCTGTCTCGGGTGGATTGCCCTTGGTACAGATGGAGCTGATGGGGTGGGAGCTTGACTACTTGGCTTCATTGGCTGCTTTCTCCCGGGGCATTCTGCCTTTGAGGTGGTGGAGAGAGTTTTCTATTCTTTGGCAAGACGCATGGTCTCTCACCCTCGGATCTTCCCTCTGCATCCTAAATGTCTCTGTACCTTGAGCCACATCATTGTACACCCAGCAGGGTAGTACAAACTCTTCCCTTCTCTTCTCATCCCACCAAAGGAAGTCCCTAGCAAGAGGAAGTGCAAAAGGAGACACTTGGACTTCCCTCAGACGTCCATCACTGAAAATACTGATTTTGATGAAGGGAAAGGTTCCCCAAGATCACAACCAGAAGACGTTTCATTCAAAAACATCCTTGAGATCCTTAAGCAGAGGGATTTTTGATCCTCCCACAACTCTTCTCCAGAGGAATATGTATTTCTTGAGGCCTTTGGAGGTGGTCAGTCTACCTCCTGGGTTACACCACCTGATGATTATCTCATTGACTTGATCTCTAAGCAGGCAAGGAAGGAGCCTGACTCAGTTGAGCCAATCCTCAAAAGACCAGATCAGATTCTGGCTCCACCTGTAGGTAGGGAATTCTGGCAGAACGGAGTGCCCATAGATGCTGTGGTCATGGTGGTGGCCACTAAGAGGGAACTTGCTGAGCAGATTTCCCCTGTCTATCCCCGTAATAGAGAGTCTCAGGCATTGGACAGATTTGTGAAGTGTTTGTGTGTGCTTCAGCAACCTTTGCCCCTCGGATATATCAATTATGTATCAAAATGTACAAGATTACAAAGTGATTTATTAAAGGAACTATCACATTTCCTTTCTGGGATCACTACTGCTAAAACTCAGACTTCTGTGGCTTCACAGTTGATTACCCTACAATCTGTTTCTGACTTGTCCATGAGGCTTCAATTGCATGCAGCTGAAGGTGCTTCAAGGGCATCTGGTTCAAGTATTTCCATAAGGAGCCATGCCTGGATGCACTTGTGATTTTTGTGGAGCCCTTCAAGTCCTCATTCATCAGTGCACCCTTTGATGGCAGTTTGTTGTTTGTCCCTAAAGTTAAATACACACTCTCCAGGTATGAGAAATACAGAAAGCTCCTCTCTGCAGTGGGCATACATTTTTCGACTCTTCAAAGATCCTTTTCTAGGAATCAACAAGGTGGTTGAAAAATGTGGTTCAGAAAGTCCCAGGGTCCTTTCCAAGATCCACATGGAGAAAGTTCCCCCAGGGACAGAGGGAGGAACTTGAATGGACAACAGCTCCCATGTGGTGGAGGAGACCCGCAAAACTGGGGTCCAGAGATTCCTTCTTCAATAGACCCTACCAGCACTCCTGAATGGATGTCTGATTGTCTCCCTCTGGAGGCAATCAGGGATCAATTATCTTTGCACCCGAAAGTCTGGCTGGACATCACAGAAGATATGTCGGTGCAGAGGATTATTTCCAGAAGTTATATAATTCCCTTTTCCTTTCCATCTCCATCTGTATACAAATTTCCCAATGTTCCACCCAGTCAGAGGAAAGTAACGGCACTAGAAATACAAAAGGTGCTAGAAAAAAGTGCCATCCAAGAGGTCCCACCAGACCAGACAGAATACACAGCTTACTCAAGATTATTTTACTGCCAAAGAAAACAGGAAACTGGAGACCAATTTTGGATCTCAGCAACTTGAATAAATCAGTTTGACACACAAAGTTTTGGATGGTCACGGTTCAGTCCATTCTGCCCTTTTTGGACAAGGACAACTGGATGTGTTCAGTATACCTTCAGGATGCATACTATCACATAAAAATGAACAAACAATCCAGAAGGTATTTATGTTTCCGGCTGGGAGCCAGTAACTACCAGTTCAGACCACTGCCTTTTGGCCTCATCACAGCTGCCAAGGTGCTCAAATGCATGGCAGTGGTAGCAGCTTACTTGAGACTGTAGGGATTCTAAGTGTTTCCATACCTAGACGACTGGCTTATTACCACCTTGACCAGGCATCTTACTAATAAAAATGAGAGATCAGGTACTTCAGACTTGCTCTCATCTGGGGATAACCATAAATTACAACAAGTCTCATTTACACCTGTCTCAAACAGTGGAATTCATAGTAACAGTTTTCAATACAGTATCCATGACAGCTTCTCTTCCTGTCTCAAGAGTGCTGACTGTAAGATTCCAGATAAGGAAAATAATCCACAGTACCAGTATTTTAGCCCAGTTGATTCTTCAAGCTTTGGGGTCAGTGTCAGCGACCATAATTTTAGTTCCTCTAGCAAGATTTCATATGGAATTCTTCAATGGATGCTAGCAACACAAAGGTCGATTCTTTATCAACGAAGGTTAGCCGAAATAAGAATCACTCAGGCATGCAAGAGAGAACTTTGGTGGAGGATTCTATCAAATCAGGTTCTAAAAGGCTGTCCTTTCATTCTCCCTCAGCCCAAGGCTATAGTGACCATAGACACTTCCCAGATTGGGGGGGGCACTTCCTGGGCAAACAGTCCAAGGTACTTAGTCCTCTGAAGAGGCCAATATGCATATCAATGTTCTGTCCCTTTCTGGACAATTGCAGTTCAAACAGACAACATGTCAGTAGTTTGGTACATCAACAAACAAGGAGGGAACCAGATTTTACCCCTTGTGTTGAGGAGCTCTCAAAGTCTATCAGTGGGCAATCTCTTCCAACCTCTTTCTGATAGCAATGCACATTCCAGGGAAGGCCAGCATGATAGCAGACAAACTGAGCAGGTCCATTCTGCTACATCATCAGTGGTCTCTCAACATGAAAGTGGCAGAAATGATTTTCCATCAGTGGGGCCAGCCATGCTGTGATCTTTTTGTATCCCCCCAAGCAAGTGCAGCTGCTTTCTTTACTCTAATCCCCCCCACTGGGGGAATCACAGAGGGACACACTAATCCACGAATGGCCCACCAGTCTCCTTTATACCTACACCCAACTCCCTTAATTCCCAAATTTCTGCAGAAAGCTGCCCTATTGAAGATCAAAGTCATCATCATTGCACCTTACTGGCCTTGGCAGATTTGGTTCCTGTTCCTTTGGCCTCACTTACTTTACCCACCTTGGGATTCTGGATCCAGTTCCAGTTCTCCTGTCTCACCTGACAGGCATGATTCATCTGGATAACTCAAACCTCAAGCTAACAGAGTGGTTTCTCCAGTTCCTTTAATAGCCAGACAACCATTGCTGTCTTCTCCTGTCCATCATATACTTTTATCTTCCCATAAGGCTTCTACAAAAAAACTTTACAGAAATAAATGGAAAAAGTTTGTTTTTTGGATACATCAGAAACAAGTTGACCCCTTCTCAGCTCCTATACAAAGTGTTCTTGAATTTTTGGTTATGATTTTTAATAAGGGAACTAGCTCTTCAATGATTATAGTTCAGTTAGAAGCAATCTCTTAAGTTTCATATTGGATTTGAGAATTCTTCCTTGGCTTCATCTAAGCTTTGTAAAGCTTTTTTGAGAGGTATTCTCCTGCAGAGACGTCCCTGTAAAGATCCTACTCCACCACAGATTTAAATTTGGTATTGCAGGCCTTTATTTATTTATTTATTTATTTATTTAACATTTGTTTACTGGGAAAGTCTGACTTGGAACAAAGCCAATTTTTAGTCGAGGCCCGGGGAGAAACATTCTAGATGCATGTCTTTGAATTGTGGGAGGAAACCAGAGCACCCAGAGGAAACCCACACGAACACAGGGAGAACATGCAGACTCCACACAGAAGGCTCCCCATCCAAGAATCGTACTGGAGAACCTCTTGCTGTTAGGTGACAACGCTACCGCTGCACCACTGTGCCAGCGTTAATTCCCCCTTTGAACCAGCAGCAAAATGCGATCTTAAATTCCTGACCTGGAAAGCTATCTTTCTAGTGACCATTGCTTCTGCTAGAAGAGTTTTAGAACTTCAAGCATTGTCCTCTAAGCCTCCCTACTTGATTTTTTATAGGGAAACAGTAACTTTATGTACCAATCCTTCTTTTCCTTTCTAAAATGTTGTCAGAATCCAATATTAACTAATCCATTAATCTACCAGTCTTCTTTAATAAATTTGCAAACAAAGGCGAATATATGTTACATTTATTAGATTTTCACAGACAATTACATTTTTAGTTACATAGGACAAAAGAAATTAGGAAGACAGATCAATTATTTGTGTCCCTCATATATTCTAAATTGGGCAAATCAGTTGCAAGGGTAACTTTGGCCAGCTGGCTGATGGATTACATATCATTTATCAACAGAAAATTGGGTCTAGCCTTACCAAAACCTTTAAGAGCCCATTCAGCTAGGTCCATGGCAAACGTCTTCAGTGTTCCTCTTTAGGGCTTCCATAGACAACAGCTACTACTTGGGCTAATCCTCATATCTTTGTTACTCATTACGAACTGCATCTTGTCTTGAGGGGACGAGCTATCTTTAGCTCAACTGTGCTTAGGCATATCCTTCCTTAGAGTCCACATGGGATTTTAGGTAGCTGAGGACTCTGTCCCAACAGTTGAGGATAGAATGAAAATTGACATCATCAGATAAAAAAGTTATGTACTTTGCATAGCATTCCATCTGTGTTGTCCAATTTCATTCTTCTTCAGCTTCCCACCCACCAATCCCCAACCTTTTTTTCACAGTAGATTTCTGGAAGAATGAGAGCGATAAGGACACCACTGTTCTTCAGGTTGAGTTCCAGGTATGGTTCTTTTATCAGGAATATCGTATTAGTACTTCCTACTTTATGTAAATCAGCAAACAAGATATGAGATATGTTAGGGATTCTGGAAATTAAACTGTTAAAAAACTATTAAGAACATAAACTGAAATCTAGTACTGTTATACAGTTGTCTAAAAACATAAAAAACATTTGCATACTTGTGTGACACCCGAGCACTGACCCAGTAATCAAGGAGCCTCAGCCCTCACCACTAGCACCAGTGGGTGACATAAATTGGGAGGATGACAAGTAAACACACAGTAAACTGCTATTTCCCTTAAGACCACACAGAGACCATAGTCAATCTGGGGCTGGTTTCTCCCTCTTTCTCCAGATCGCCAATAAGACTCCCCACTGGGATCTCAGCTGAGTGGTCAAGCCAAGACCTCCAGCATTCTCTCTGTTCAACCAGTGCTTTGTATCCCTGCCCAAGTAGCTGACACACACAAACACACACACACATATACCTGGAAAGGCTGGCACAGATTTACTAGCTATGCCCCTTCTGCCCAGACGGTAAGGTAGTTTTTACTCCCACCAGCCACGGGTTCCTATTACGTAATCACCATAAGGTCAAACCCTTATCTTCGAAGTGTCAGAACTTCAATAACGGTAAAAAAAAAAAAATAAAAACAAAAGACAAAAAATAAAGTATTGCAAGTGGGGGCGCAAGCCCCCCTGTATCCCCCGCTCTTTAAATATACCAACTCCGAGATCGCACTACAGTGCGGTAAAAGGAAATCTTCCCCCTCTGACTGTATTGTGATCTCAGAGTTGGTATATTTAAAGAGCGGGGGGTGTGGGAGGTGCAGAGGGGCTTGCCCTCCTGCTTGCAATAGTTAGGTAGGCTTTAGGGTTTATATTTTATTATTTTTTTACGTTCTAATTCTTGAAACTTTGAATATCTGAGCTTGATGTTCTCAGGTTCTAAGTTTCAAGGATTCGACAATGTAATAGGAACCCATCAGCCACTCCTTATCAGCTACTTTAAGGCCCTTAACAAAGAGTGTCCAATCTTACTGTGTAATGTTACTATTAATATAAATTGTAGTTTGACCAAGAGCAAGGCTATAAGGAGTGGCCTACAGTGTCACCACATAAATATGCAAGTACTCTCAGAACTTAAATATGTGTCACAAATATCAGCCACAATGAAAGATTTAAATATATTTGAAAATACTCGGTATATAATCACAGTTACATCAGAGTTTGAAATCAGTGGAAATACTTACATACTTAAAACAATATTGCTGGACAGTCTCAAATAATGAAACATCTAAGCTGTACTTCACTATATTCTTGACTGTATCTAAGAGTAATTACTGTACCCTAGTTAACTAAACTTGCAGAGCAAGCAGGCAGATGTGGTGAGTGGATGTTCTTCTCAGGTCAAAAACAAAATACTCTATAGCTCTCTCAGAGATTTCTCAAATTAATATCCCAAAATATTACTGCTGGGATACTTGCAGTTTGACATAATTTCTTGTCAACTGACTTCAGTTCCCAGGCTCAAAAACAACAGCATGTAGCATCTACCTGTTGAAAACATAAACAAGGGTACTTCTTAGATCTTAGGCAGATCCTGGAAGTCATAAAACAATTAAACACATTCACATCTCAAGCCTAGTAATTATTTCTCTTTCAGTATAACACAGAATGCTCCCTAGTGTAGACATCCTGTCTCTGGCTATCATAAAGCAATTTAAATTTTCATCTGTTTGTCTGAAATTAACCACCTGTGTTCCAGTTTCCATTGTTAAAATATATACATATAACCAGGTACAATAGTGTATATACATTTCTGTTCTAATCCAGCAGGGTTCACTGTGGTTGCACCTCTAAGTTCAGTACTTTACAAAATATCTCTTCAGTACACGTCTGTACAAACCATCTTATATGGCATAACGTTCTAATACATTTCTAACACAAGCATATAAATCATGCTGATATTCACAAATGACATATAATTATTTACAAAATTCCAGATAGCTGGGCTGGCAGTATCTCCTTTCGTGACAACTTGCTTTAAATCTAATCTGCGTAAATGCACACCTGTTGTATATACATTTTAACTTTAAAGAATTTAGATAACTGAATCACATTTAAACTGAAAACTAGTACTGTTATACAATTGTCTAGAACATAAAGACATTTGCATACTTTAACTTTAATCTGCATAAATGCAAATCTGTTGTATACACATTTTAACTGTAAATAATACTTTTGTTTAGATGACTGAAACACATTTAATGAAACATTGAAGGAAAAAATAATCTTGTCTTTCTGTAGATTCTTGAGTTGTGCACCACAGCTGTTGCTAAGTTTAGGTATTACTCTGCATTGTCCTAGTCACTACTGAGGTATTGGAAGGTTCTCCCTAGAGTCCTAGTGTCTTTTCTCTTGTGCACTTAGGCCTTCCAAACTTCCTGTTTCCCATCTCCTGTGTAAGGCTGGCTGGCTGATGTAATGTTTTTCTTGACTGTATTTACTTGCATTATGGAAAATCAACCTGGAAATTATTTAAATATCCAAACTGACAGTGTATCTTTTTGTAACAATATCTGCAAAGCACAAAAAAGCAGTATCAGGTTCTTAAAATAACATTTGCAGCTTTCACAATTATAAACCAATGGCATTGCTTGTTGCCCTGACTTTATTTAAATTTTTCTGCATGAAATAAACATATGCTGATGATAAACTCTTGTAAGTCTGCAAGCAAATTGATAATGTGCTATAGTGAACTAGACCAATGATACTGATAAATACATTCTTACAAGTCTGTAACTGAACTGGTAATGTACTACAGGGAAATGGAAAGGCTGTAACTTCATTATTAAATCAAACAGAAACATTAGTGACATTGTTTTTCCCTGTCATAACCTCAAATGAAACTAAAGTAGTAATCTGATGCAGGTCTATTTTATTACTTTGAAACACAACTTCAGAGAACAGCTGTTCATAGAACACAAATCAGTGAACAGCTGTTCAGTGAACATTCACATCAACAAATGTTTTTCCCATGGCAGTGAGTTAGTTGGCCCACATACAGAAATTTGCACTTTCCCCCACTGTAGTGCAATCTTGGAGTTGGTATTCATAAGTTCCCCTAGTTTGGTGGGTTTGATATACTGCAGTGTGTGTGTCGCTCGGTATGTTGGGCAACTAACTCACTTCCCTGGGAAACATGTTAGCTGATATGAACGTTTGATAAACGGCCATTTGCTGTTTTGTGTTCGATGAACGACTGTTCACTGAAGGTGGGTTTCGATAAAGTAATATAGACCCATTTGACATTGTATTAATATTTCCGCATTTGTTGCATTTCTGTACCTTTATAAAATTAATCTTAACTGTTGCACTTTCTTTATTCTTTGACCCTCAGATTGTAGTTTACAAAAGAATTTCATTTCTTTAGTGTGCAAGTCTCTGCCCACTACTGTACGTGTTGCTATTTACTTAGCTGATGTCATTTAACTTTTTCAGTACTACTGAATGTTGCAAGTATTTATCATTACTGTCTACAATTTTCTTGGATAAAATAGTAAGAACTTTCACTGCATAAATCTATCACTAATAATATTAAACTGATCTTTACCATACTGTTTTGTGGCATACAGTACTGTCTTTAATTCAGCTCGCTGAGCTGGCTTGTAATTTACTGTGCCTCTATTCTGCTTGGTAAACTGCAGTTTCTGCTTGAAATAAATAACATCTTGAATTGTTTACATATACACATTTATTACTAGACTTGAACTGATCTGATTTTGGAACTTTACTTGTCTGTCCTTAATACAAGTTTGTGAAGTTTCTTCAACATGAGCTTTGAACCTGTGGATTTAATGACACAGTATTCATGCTGCACTCTTTCTTGCATGGGATCTGCATTTTTGACTGTATTGTCACTTTTAAAATGTATCACTGACTTTAAGTTTTACATTTTGTAAACTACCAAAACATTTAATATCTGTGAACGCTTTTCTCTTTCTGTCTGTATCAAGATATTATTTATGCATTGCAACACTTTACTGCCATTTCTTATTTATTTTATTTTACATTTGTTGACCGGGCTAGTCCAGCTGGATATATGTCTATTTTCAGTGGAGGCCCGGGGAGAAAAGCTCCACAAATTACAACAACATAAAAGGTCAAGACAAAGACAATAACAGTATAATTTGGTACATAAGTTTTAACAATTATAGTACAAGCCTAAGATTATATATTTTATATTTCAGTAGGAAAAAGGAAAATTTTATCTAAGAATAGATGAATAAGACTAATACATTTGTATTAGAAATGGTGTAGTACAAATCTTTATAACATATTACAAAATTAGATACACCTAGTAATTTATGATAAGAGATACTAAGGTCTCACAAAAACCTAAGAAAGAAAAACACTAGAGATCAATAGATAGAGTATAGAAGAACAGCAAACAAGGATGGATTTCTAGTGTTATTTAACACATAGGTTGTGATACTATATGAAGGTGTTTTATCATTCCACAGTATATACTTATTTACATGAGAAAAAATCCTAAGGAAGGTTAAGCTCAGTAAAAATTAGTGAGACAACACAAGATCATGATCATGGGAGGCTAGGAATTGTGGGAGTCTAGTTAATAGTTAGGTACTTAGTCTGGGTTAACACAGGGGCATAGCCAGTGTGATTTGAGGTAGGCTTTAAGCTTGCTTTTAAATAAGCTGACAGAGGATATTGAGGTTGGTTGGCTTGGGAGGATGTTCCAGGCTTTACCTACTGTATTGGAGAACAAGGTGTCACCAGCTAAGTTGTTGGATTTTGATATTTGTACAAGTAGGTTATTAGCTGAGCGTAAGATCTTGAGGTTATTATAGGGGATGACTAGGGATGTAAATATGGGTGTATTTTGAGGTAAATACAGGATCTTATGGGCTACTATTAATTGATTGAAAAGTATTAAATTTGGCAGCTCTAACCATCCTAACTGATTCAGATTGATACAGTGATGAGTTCTATAGGAGGACCCAGCTGCAAATCTGGCAATATTGTTGTAGGAGGATGTAAGTTTACTCAGATTACTTCTACATATTTTGGTATAGATAGGGGAGGCATAGAGCAAGGTAGAGATGAGGTGGGTGCGAGCAATAGTAACCCTGGCTGGAGGTGTAAGAAAGGGTTTTATTCTATAGAGGGAACCTAGTTTCTTGTTTACTGTTTTTATGGTGTTATTAATGTGAGGTTCAAAGGACAAGTTGTTATCTATTAGTACCCTGAGTAGTTTGGTGGTTGGTTCAGGAGATATTATAGTTCTATCATTTGAAGTAATAGTAAAGTTAAGTGGGGAGGTTCTGCGGGTGGGGGTAAATAGTAACATTTTTGTTTTTTTGGGGTTAAGGATAAGACATCTTTGTAGGAGCCAGTTTTCAACTGTACTAAAGGTCATTTGGGTTAGTGACTGAAGTTCTGATTGAGAAGCAGCAGCGCATATGAGTGTGGAGTCGTCAGCATATTGGATACAGTCAGCTTGAGGAATTACAGAATGAAGGTCATTTGTAAAGATGGAGAAGAGTAATGGGCCTAATATAGATCCTTGCGGGACCCCTAGAGTGTCTGGGACGTGGGAAGATAAAGTATTTTCCCATAGTACAGCCTGTTGCCTGTTATGTAGGTATGATTGGAACCACTGTATAGTATGTTTGTCCAATGACAGGTTTTTGAGTGGTTTTTTAAGGAGGTGGTGATTCACCATGTCAAATGCTTTGGACAGGTCAATAAAAACAGCTGAGGATAGAGTATCAATATTACGATTACTGTTAATATGGTTAGTGAAGGATAAGAGAGCAGAGGTGGTGCTATGAAATGGTCTAAAGCCATGTTGACAGGGTGCTAATAAATTGTGATAGAGTAGGTAGGTTAACAGTTGTATGTGTATACATTTCTCCATTATTTTTGCCAAAGGAGATAGAATAGCTATGGGCCAATAATTGGACAACTCTTTGGAGTTACCGCCCTTATGCAGGGGAATTATGTGAGAGACTTTCCAGATTAGGGGAATAGATCCTTCAGAAATAGTTCTGTTAATGAGGATGGATATGGGGTAGGCTATGACTTTAGCAGCTTTTTGCAGGTATTCTGCAGGTAATTTATCAGCAGAGAGAGTAGTGGGTTTAAGTTTCTGTATGAGGTTACAGATAAGTGAAGTGGGCAATGGCTGAAAATGAAATTGATGAGAATTATTGGTAAAGGTTGTGGCAGAGCCTGGGATGCTATGGGATAGCTGGTTGGGTAGGGATTGTATGGTTTCAGTGAAAAAAGTATTAAATGAGTCAGCTATTTGGATGGGATTGTTGTGATCAGAGCCAGAGGGAGAGGGAGTACTTGAGCATCCAGGGTGTAGGAGGTTATTGATACCTCGCCAGAATTTTTGGGGATTATTTTGGTTGGTTTGTTGTAGTTGGTAGTAGTAGTTTCTTTTATCGGGTAATATGGCTTTTTTTGTTTCATTTCTTAGATGTCTGAATTGCAGGTGGTCTGAGGAGCTTTTTGTTGAGCGCCATTTGGCCCATTGTTTATTTCTTTGGAGGATTTTTTTGTTTGGTTGTTTTGGTGAGCCATGGTGCCGGTTTGGTTCTAATTCTAACTTTGCGTAATGGGGCATGGCTGTCTAAAATGGTTAGAAATTTAGTGTTAAAGTATTTCACGGCATTATCTATTGGGAGGTATTTCAGGGGTGACCAGTCACAGGTGACTAGTTCAGCTTGAAAGTGAGCAGGGTTAAAATTTTTGGTAGTGCGAATAGTTCTACAGATGGTAGAGTTTAGGATGACAGTTTTTGTTCTGATTAAATAAGTAAGCAAGTGATCACTTATGTCCTCAGGGAGGGTGCCTGTTTTATAGTTTAGTTGGGGGGTATTAGTGAGTATCCAGTCAAGGGTACTAGTTTTGTTGTTAGTTTTATTGGTACAGGTTGGGGATGTTATAGTTTGGGTAAAACCATATAAGTTGATATGAGTAGAAGGCTGCTCAGATATACAGGAGTTCCAGTTAATGTTAAAATCTCCAAGTATAATGGTTTCTTGGGGGTAGTTACTTGAGAGCCAGCTGAGGATAGCCTCTAATGTGTTGATGTTATTGCCTGGGGGAAGATAGACACATGATAGATATATGGCTTTGCTTTTGTTAAGCTGAACCTTAGTCAGAAGAATTTCTGCATTGTTGCAAAGTGGAGGTTTGGAGTCTAACAAGGTAACTTGTAATCCATTCTTATAAAGTATGGCTACGCCTCCTCCTTTTTTAGTGTTACGGTCACGTCTTATGATATTATAGCCAGGGGGTAGAACTGCACTGTCTTGTATTGATGGATTAAGCCATGTTTCAGACAGACAGAGGATGTCAAAGGAATAAACATCAATAAGGGCATGCAGGTGAGCTATTTTGTTATTGATGCTATGAATATTAAGATGAGCTATCAGGAGAGAGTTGGGGGGCTTGGTAAATGTCTGTGTGATTGAATTTGTTGGTGTATCAGGCTGTGTAGCTGTGATAGTGGTAGGATTTGGGTTAGAGTGTATATCACCATCTAACAGGGAGTGGACCTGAACTTTTAGGATGAGTTGTAGAAGTTTAAAAATTAGGTTCTTATTTTTTCTAGCTACTGGGTTAAATTGAGAGATGTGATGGAGTCTATGAAATATGGCTTCTGAGTACTTAGCTGAGCTGGGGAGGTTGCTAACACTATGAGTGGAGCTGGGGGTAAGGACAGAGGTGTGTGTGATGTGGGTATGCAGTCCTAGGAATCTATGGTGTTCATAGAGAGTAAGTAGATAGGGAATGATAAGTATAATTAGGAGTAGTAATAAAGGTAAGGGTTTACAGGATCCTTGAGCCATTTGTTTAGGTTAAGGTGGTTAAATGTAGGGATATTTGTGGATAGAGTGGTAGGGTAATGGATAAAGGTAAATGAGTGATGGTTCTTTAAGGGGGAGGAGTTAGGGGTAAAGTGAGAATATAATAGAGGTAATAGCACTTTAAGGGGAGGAGTTAGAGGTTGGTCCTAATGCATAGGGGTGTGGCAGTTAGAGTATAAGTTTAGGACCACTGGGGCGGGTGGAATTTGGGGGCAAGGTAGGGGAGCAGAGTGAGCCCGCAGGGCGAATGGAGCGGGATGAGCCACAGAGGAGTTCACCCTAGGAAAACAATCAGAGGAGCAGTAAGCAAAGGTAAGTAAAGCAGCAGAGGGTAAGGTGACACAATGCCTTGATAATAGAATATGCAGAGAGGGTTGGCAGTGAAGAATATTAGAAGAAAGAAAGAATAGAGTGGGAGTATTAGCTCTTCCAGAATATTAGAATCCAAGAGCCTGTAAGTTACTTAAAGTTGGAGTCAGAATGGTGGTCTAAAGGAAGATATTGCCCTCTAGCGGACAAAAGCTGTATAGCAGAGGCAATATATATACTGAGAAAAGAGTGCAGGGCGGTAAGTATGTTATAGAGGATTGAAGAGGAAGAACAGTAAAAATACTTGTAGTCTAAGAAGGGGGAAGGGGTGACAGGTATGGGTGCAGATAGTAAAGGCTTTCAGCATGCAGGGCAAGTCCTCCTTAATACTGGGAAACCAGGTTGAGCAGCTGGGAATATAAAGGGAAAAGAGAGACAGTGGTAAGACACACAGAGAGATAAAAAATAGACAGTTACACAGGCTTATTAAGTAGTAACTTGAGCATAGAACAGAGATTAACTTGCATAGTAAAACAGTCTTGACTGCATGTATTACAATGTCTCTATCAGTGATAATATTCAAGCAAGACACTTATAAAAGCAATATAGTTCAGGAACAATAAAGGTTAAACTCTTCTATGACTCAGTCAAAGATTACATTCAGCAAGACACTTGTTAAAACAGCATATCTCTGAAACAATAAGGTTCAACTTGTCTTATAACTCTCTATCATGTTTGCATTTGTTATTTGTATAGATAGATATATATTTTTGTTTTAGAAATGTAGGCTTCTAATTAGTCCTCCTTATTTGCACACATCATTGTTAATTAGGATAGTCAGTATAAGGTGCTTGGGCAGAGGGCGCTGTGATTTCTGTTGTATGTATAGTAATAGTATGCAACAGGAAATAACTGCTCTATATAACTATACAGTGGCAAACAATAGCTCTTCAAATCCATACGATGGTGAAAAGCAGAAACATAAACTCTATACAGCAACCTTAGCTGTCTTTATAGGTCTGAAACAACACTAGAATGCTTGTAGTCATTAGCGTTGTTAGCGTACAAAGAACGCCATGATTCCAGTCTAATATATAAATATATTATGTAACAAGAGCGGTTTATAGTTTTAGTATTCGACAAGAGGTTAGTTCTTATAAATCATACATTGTCCAAAAACAGAGTCTATAGCTCTATGTAGTGACTATAGTAGTCGTAAAAGGTCCAAAGCCAACACTTAAACGCTATTAGTTGATGGCGTAGTTAGCATGCCACGAAAGCATACAGTCTATCCGGTGCTACAAAGTTCCTGAAAACTACTCTACCAGATCAACTAAAAAGGCTACATAAAAGGCTACACAGTAAACACGCTATCATTTAATTGGCATTTAATTCAAATTTATTAACAGTGTCTGCTAAACAGATCAGTAACACAAAAAATTGATTTGCCAGATCTGTAACTGTAAACCCTTTATTTTGTGAATTTACTTGACTGTCATTTCTGGTACACCATTACACACCCTGAAACTGTTGCCTTTTTTTCTTACTGGCCGCTCCCAGTGTGTCTTAGCATTTCTAAGAATAAGATACTGTTTCTGAAAATGTAGTAACTTAACTTCCTGTACTTCAGCCCTGGCAGCTGAACTGGAATTTATTTCATCATTAACCCATAAATCTGTGTGTTCCTGCTGTAACCAATTTTTCTAATTCTGTACACTTGCACATTTTACTGCACACATACTTTCTGTTTTCATCTGTGTGCATTACTGTACATTCTGCAGCATTTTTATTGTTCCATAAAATCTTGTTACTGAAGTGTAAAACATGTAACTTTGATGACATGTCCATACCTAGTATGGAACTGCTCTCTGCTTTAACCTTTGACCCTTCAAATCCTGACATTGGGACTCATGTCTTCTAATAGTGGTCTATTTGTAACTGAAATTGATGTGTCTGTATTAATCAGTACATTATTCCATAATTTTGTTTCTGTAAACAATGAAATATTGTCATTTTTCTCAACCTTAAACAATGGCAGAGTATGTAATCTTGTTTGGTGCAAAACTGCCACAACCTTATAGATAAGATGAAAAACATTTTTTATAGGATTTGCAACAACACTGACTTGAGCTGTGGTATGCATTTCTTCTTTATTTTACCCTGAAGTCTATATATTATGTATGTTGGTGTTTACTTTGTCAAACTGAACAAAATCTGCACTTTGAGCCCTCTTATCCCCCCTCAGTGCAATATTTGCACTGGCTTCTGAACACAGTATACTAGAATGCATTACATTCTGAACATTTGTATTTGAAATAACTTGAAGTTGAAACATTACAAATGTTTGCATTGCTTCTTGTCTGAAAATCTGCATGTTACGTACACTGACTGTGTTTACATCTGTAGCTGCAATACTGCGACTTAACTTTGTATTTTAAGTTGCATGGCTGTAGCATTTACACTGATTTCTGAAGACTGTAAACAATAATTTGTGTTATTTAAGTCTAAAACCAAACTAATAGAAGCTGAATCATTCTGTGAATCTGTCACTGTATTTATTACATTCTGCTTCTGAGATTTAACTCTTTTGCATCTAGAAAGATGTAACATTCCTGAACTAATAACCTTGAAATTTAAATGAACATTTCTGGAATGCAGTTTTTTAGACTGCTTTACTCATATTTAACTTTAAACCACACAATTACTGGTGCCTTTGCTGTAGAAGTACTGTTTGACTTATTTATACCATTAACATTTACTGATGTAATGAAACTTTTCTGAGATTTTACTGTCTGACTCAGCTAAAAAATGCATTGTAACAAAAAATGAATGCTTACATGAGGAAACTTGAAGTTGCTTTAAGAAGGTGGCCTGGTGTCTCGCAGCTTTTTTTTAGCTTTCTTTTGCTTGGCTCTGTGATGTCACACTGGAGACTTGAAAGACCGTTGTCTGCTTTGGAGATGGTGAAGTTTGCCAATATGTTGCTGTTAAATGGAAAATGTCTTTCATATTTGTATCTTGGAGAGTCTGAAGTTCTTTGAGACTTTACTGTAGATTTTCTGAAGTAGTATTCCAAATAAACATTGTGGCTCTATAGGATGCATGTCATCTGACTGCTGATAAGGTTGCTATGGGGTTTTGGGACTTACTTTAACTATTGCTCCCCCATCGATGGTGGCTCGCCATTGTAAGAATTGATATTACTGTAGGATACTGGTTTGAACTTGAAATAACTGAAAGAAACTGGAATGAAAGTCTTTATCCATTAATTACCCAGAACTGTGCTGAACAGGAGCTAGTCTATCCTTGATGTGCCAAGTCTTCTTGTACATTTCACAATCAAGTCTGCAAACACTGTAGATTGGTTAAGAATGCTTTATTATGTACAGTGGAGGTATATGTCAGCAATATCCACATACTGTTTCCAATAAGAGTGCTGATAAGCATATCCAAAGTTTCTATATGCATATTCTGATCCTCCTGAATAGTATAATTAATATTCTGGCACGTTGGATATTTGACCTGACGTCTGAACTCATACTCGAGTGTTTGTACTGCCTTCTGAAGACTGCAGTGCCATGACTTTCTACCTATCAGTCCAAAACAAACTAACTTAACTGTCTGAAGTATCTCCTAATAATACCAAAACCCTACAAATCTCTACACACTTCTTTAGCCTTGGCTCCCAAGCCTTGTACCATACAAACAAAATGTGTTTGTACTCGGTGTACTACACACACTGTTCTTATTAGTATTCTTCACTTAAGGTTATTTTCATTGATTGAAAGTGCATTCACTGAAACTGTATGCACGCTGTGAAAGACTGCTCTAATATGGATGCATTTCTAGAGTAATGCAAAGAGAACACTATTTTGTACATTTAAATCATTCCTGATCTTAGATAATTATAATTATAATTTTAATTATTTTAATTAAATTATATTAGATAAACTAGGGGGAGTTACCTCCACAAAGTGACCAGTCACCAGTGGAGTCCCCCAGGATTCTGTGCTGGAACCTCTCCTGTTTGGCATCTACTTTTCTGAATTAAAAGCCGAACCAAAGGGCTCTGGCTGACTAAATTTGTAGATGACTGCAACCTAGGAGCAATTATTGAATCCTCAGATGACTTAGCCCTCTTGCAAGAATATTTGTCTCAAATAAAATCATAAAATGAAACTAAATGCAAAAAAATGCATTGTTGTATCCTTCGGGAAGCCCTCCATCCCAGGGAACTACCATATTGGCAATATGCCCCTAAGAGTTGACCAAGTTTGCCATTTTTGAACTTATGTGGACAGTGATTTAACTTTGACCAACGTGTTTATTATAAGAAAGTCCTGTACTGCACAGCTTATAAACAAAGGGATTGGGTCTAGATCCAGGGATGTCATTGTCCCCCTTCACTCAGCCCTCATTAGGCCATCACTGAATATAATGCCCCCTTTGGCATGTAATCTGTCCAGATACTTGCAACAAATGCCACAGTTCCCCCTGGTTTGAACGAATATGTCTCTCTGAGTAGTTTACTGAGACTGAAAGCCAATATTTTGTTGTAGTTTTTAACATCATTTTTAGATTTTCATTGTGAAATATTTATAATATGAAATTATTTATATATAAATATATTATTGTATGCATTAATATGGAGTTTGTTCAAGTAGTTATATATTGAGTACCAGCAATGAATAGATTAATTTTACCTTGGTAGGTAGTTTATTAAGTTTGTAATATGATTGGTTAGGTAGGCTTAGCATGTGATGTTAGTTTGCTGTTTAAGTTTGATTTATGTTTTATATTGTATTCTGATGAAGTCCACTATACTAGGATGATAGTGCTCAAGGATTTAATAAAATCTGGATGTCGAGCCACTGAGGTCTGCATCATTTGTTCATACTTGCAACAAATGGAACACCTTCAGAGATACCGTACTAATAGGATATATAGCCTAAACAACATGTCCTACACGGACTGACTCAAAGTCCTGTCACTGTACTCTATCATACAGACTGCTGAAGTTACCTGTGTCTGGCATACAAGGCATCCTCTGACCCATTACTGATGGATTGACTGCATATAAGCAAGTAAAATGGCATCAAATATACTCAGTCTAGGGATCTAAACTTCTGCAGCATCAATAGAACAGTTTGGAGGACAGTTGTACCTCACAGAGGATGCCACACCTCTGGAACAGACTCCCCATCCACATAAAACAAAGTTCATCCCTGTTCATATTCAGATGCAACTTATATGTATGTAAGGGGAACAGAAATTTTACCCCAAGAGTGCCCTTTTACTACTAATAGACAGAGGCAGCTCCTATATGCTTTATCTTATACATGATTCCTTCAAATTATCTATGGTATGATTACAGTTTATCTCATTAGGAATAATATAGAATTATCGACCATATGATGGGTAATACCAATCTAACAGACAAATAGGACTGTTCCATACGTCCATTATTTGTGGAAATAAGCTTTCCAAGAATTGTTAACTCCTAATTGTTGAATTACATGCTTGTGGATTTTTGCTGCCCTTAAGTATAATGAACATTTAGGAATGAGTGATCAGGAAAAGATTTACAAAAGATTTACAGGGAACAGTAATAGTTGGGTTTTGCTGATTTCCCTCCTTTATGAAGTGGTATCAGGAGGGCCTCCTTAGAGTGCATGGAAATCCAGACTCCATTGTTTGATGCTTTTATTGTAGAAGAAAATTTATTTAAGGATAATTGCTAATGAATGGTCAAGTATCTTAATAAAGCTGGTAGACTATGATTAAAACCTTCTGAGCAAGGCTGATTTATTTATTGATGTATTTTTTTGTGGTTTTGTGGTGGTTGAATTATTTGAGGTGAAGCTTTGAAGTTTTGTGAATAAGAGGATGAAGACACATCAGATAATTGATTCAAAAGAATTGAGAGAGCTACTGTAACAGTATAATATTCACATGTTTGCTGTTATATTTTTGTCTCTTTGGAATCTGCAGTAATTGCCATGTTTGATATGAAATGTCCAGGTTTGAAGGTGCATATGCCTACTGATTTCTTTTCCCTTGGCACAAGTTAATTTTTCATTGGTGTCTGGGAAACGCTGTCTGTATATGTGAGTTGGTCAGAGGTGTACAATGAGCAAATGAAAACTGAGGGACTCAAATTAAGATTACTAAAGCTGGTAAAGTAATGCCTTCAAGTAAAAACACACCACCATACTGCAGGCAGTCTCCAAATGCATCTGCCTGTTCATTAGAAACCAACCCCTCCATAAGTACTGTATCACCCTAGAAAAAGCCAAGTGGATATCCACAGAACAAAGATCGAACCTACTGTTAGGATCCAGACTCTATAAACTACTCATTGCCTGAGAACCAAACTCTACAGTACTCCACATGGTTTTACCTCTCAGGCACCTACTCTTTGGCAAACTCCTAAAGTACCTCTTCATCCAATCCAAATGCTCCTGATTTAACACAGGGCATAGCACACTATTGCTGTCTCCTTTCCTGTTCTCTTCTCCTTTCACAGAATTACTGAAAATTAACCCACTTTAGAAACTAATGCATACATTGTACATTACTGTACAGTTTGCTTTTTTGCTCAATGTACATATATAGTTTTTCTATGCATCTAATCTGAACTACGCTGTTGTTGTTTTTATGTCTGCCTTTTTTTGTTTGTGAAACGTTTTGTATTTCACCCTAGTTTAGCCTGATCAGTGTTGATCAGTGCACTATCCTGGTAAAAAAAATCCTAAATAAATGAAAATTTGTATTGTATTTGTGTGTTCCATATTATAATACCCTATTATTGTTTGTTAAATCAACTTGTACATGTTGCTTGAACATGCAAGTCTTCATACAGCTTTGTACACTATGACAATTTTACAGTATGTTGGAGTAAGAAACTTGCAATCTGCATAATATACTGCTGTGGCACCATAAGATGGAAAAGGGCACTGTAGTCAATTGATTATTTGGAGAGTAATATGTATATGTATACAAGTATTGACTTGATCAAAATGAAATGTTTTACAGACTATGTTTGACAGCAAGTTTGATGACATTTTTGGCAACTCTGCAAGCACTGACCAGTTTAGTTTCAATGCCCAGAACGGGATGCACCGGGATGACAGGTACGTTTAGTTTTGCACTTGTAAATGGTCTGATGGGCAGGCTTTCCAGGAACCATATGGTGGTTACAAGGACAGATTATGGCCATGATGGTTGGTCTGTTAAGTCTGTGTGAATGTAACTCTTGTGTATGTGTGCACAATTACTTAGTACTTTTTTTCTATGCAGACATCTGAAGCTCGAATTGGTTGAATGCCACCAGCAATTCAGTACTCTGTTAACACCTCTTTTGTTAGCCTTCGTATCAAATAACACAGAAGCAGTATCAAAATGATTTGGTAAGAAGTACTCCAGAAAATCTTAATTTTTTTGATGCCTATCCTGTGTCCAATGTTGTTGTACGTCCTATTGGTACTGTAACATGTATGTCTGTAGCTCCCTGACTAAATGATAAGCTGTTTTGATGGCAAAACCTGCTTCAGTGTCCCCTTTGACAAGATTATTACTGTTATGCAGTTACATACTCTGGTCTTTTTATCAGTGTGAATTCGAATTCCACTTTGAAAGAAATGATTCTCACCTGGCACCATAGTACTTAGTGAGCTGGTATAGGTATATACTCCTTTTTTTCTAATCCCAGGTGAGATCCAGCAGTTATTTCTTTGTCAAAATACTCTTCTGCCAAGCTCCTTGCAGACGCTATCCCTTCTGATAAGCTATGAAAAGCCTTGCTAGGTATAGGAAGAAAGTATACACTTATTTCACCTTAGCCTACAGAATAGTGAATTATCAGACTCAAAGGTCTGTTTTTTTGGCTTCTTTTGACAATATGAGAATGTTAGTTGCTGATCTCCCTTCTTAAAGGGGCACTGGCTCAGATTTTTTACTAGAGCAGTTTGTTTACATTTTAGTACTCTGTAAGTCACATGTTCAGCTAGAGGCAAGGTTTTCAAATAGCCTTTTTAGCATACTGCAGGTCAGATTACACAAACTCTCAGTTAGAGGAAATGCTTAGAACTTTCAGCTGTAGTTTGTCCTTTTGTATTTTCCTTCCCCCACTCATGAGCAATTAGATTAGCTGAATGATTGGATTTTACTCAGCTGGCGATGCTATCTTCTTGTCCCACATAGACCTGGAGCCTCTTTAGCAATGACGTGATAGCTACTTTACTATGTGCCTGCTTTTGCAAATAAGTATTCAAGCCTAGGCAATAGTATTTTTCATGCTTGTTGCTACAAATGTTTTCCCCTCCACTATCAATTACTTTTCATACAGTGTGTTCTTAGTGTTGCTTGTTTGTGTGTGTGTGTGTGTGTGTGTGTGTGTGTGTGTGTGTGTGTGTGTGTGTGTGTGTGTGTGTGTGTGTGTGTGTGTGTGTGTGTGTGTGTGTGTGTGTGTGTGTGTGTGTGTGTGTGTGTGTGTGTGTGTGTGTGTGTGTGTGTGTGTGTGTGTGTGATGATGTAGGTGCACTTTTATAGTCATACATGTTTCCCTCAATTTACAGCACAGCATTGCTTTGGACAGTTGTGCCTTGCAAAGAAACATGTTGACTAACAAATGTCCAGATATTCTAAAATAATAAAATATTTTGCATCTTTTCTGTAAAAATGTCATGCAGCTTTCAAATGAATCTAATCACTGCTCTAAAAGTATTTTCTCATTAACTGATGCTCTATGTTGTCCTTCAGAAATCACACCATAACTATTTGTCTAATAGTGATTCCATCCTACTGGTTTTCTTTTCTCACTTTTTTTCTATCATTCATTGTGGTAAAATGTTTTCAACTGTCACATCTTTCCTGCCTGTTTGAATGAAGTACAGTTAATTTACACTGATTAGCATTTGAAAGCTGAAGCAAATGCAGTCTATATACATTTCCCATATACTTTTCAGTACCATTCCTAGTATATTATAGTAGGTAATTACAGGGGTACTTTTACTAAGGCAGTAAAAAGTAAGTGCTGCAACCAAAAATCTCATGCCATCTATAACCCTATATTTTGACAAATAGCTACTTTTCTATGTATGTATGTATGCATGCATGCATGCATGTATGTAACACAATCTAGATTTATATTCATGCGGTTTGAAAATAACATCCTCTTTGTGTGTTACTGACAGACTTGAAATTCTAGGCATTTTTAATGTCTATAAATTTCAGATATGATACATATCTAATAATGCAGATCGCAGTACACAGACCTATTAATCACGTCTGTACATCGGTTACATGATAGCATCACATAACACAGTGTTTAGTACAGAGAAGTAACAAAACCTAAAAACTTATACAGATGCAGTACTGTCATCTTGGAAGACTTGGCAGGACATGAGTGAGCAGCAACATTTACATAAGGCCTGCCAGTACACTTCTGGATGACCCAAACCATACAAACACACCCCAGGCCTGAATGAGAAATATTCTACTGACACAAAGTGTATTGTCTAGACAGCTAGACTGCATATCTCATGCCAGTGACAGAACAGTGTTCCCACTCAGTATGTCACCTCTGGTGATGCTCTCATTGCTATGCATTGATGATAAGCCCTACAGTGCTATACCCCAAACCTGAATGCATCAAATGAAAACAAGGACATGTTGTCTCAGTCCAAGGATAGGACTGCCATCACCTTGTCAAATGTCCGCAACAGTACACACAAGGTATGGTCAGTGTGTTGATGTCACATTTTAGGTCTATGCAAATGTCTGACATAATGCTGAGGGTCAGTTAAACATTAAAGGGTAATGTAGCCATAGTGACTTATTATGGAGTACAATAATATTATGCCAGGTAGTACAACATTCATACACTGTATACAGTTTTCTGTCATTTCACTTTCCCAACAATACAAACAGTTCTACTGTTATCCTACAATGTGGAATTATACTTTTAGTACATCTGGGTGCAGACTAGCCTGCATCACATTACTGTAATGTCCTACTCTGTTATCCACACCCTCATTTGTGTAACTACCTCTAAATGTAATCAATAATGTGTTCTGAGCATATACATATTGCGCATAATACACAAACTCCACATATATAGCCAACCTGCTGGCAGGCAGGTTCAGTGAAAACTTCACCCCCTTTCCCCCATCAGTAAACCAGGACATCCCCAGCACCTGCACTCTCAAATGCAAAAAGTATGGTCTCCATGGGACCTGATAACATCCCTGGCTGCATCCTGCATGAACTCAGGCATAAGCTCTCAGCTCCATTAGACACCCTATTCAACCAAAGCCTGAGCACCAGCTTCATCCCAGCTGAATGGAGGATAGCAACTGTCATCCCTCTACACAAAGGTGGAGCTTCCACTGACCCAGGCAATTATAGGCCCATCAGCCTAACTAGCCTGATCTGCAAGGCCATGGAACGCATCATCATGGACTTATAAACAAGGACATTGGCAAGTTCCAAAAGCTTGACCCCACACAGTTTTATTTTGTCAAAGGGAGATCATGTCTGTTAAATTTGGTTAACTTCCCCGATAGCAGGAAAACCGATAAAGGCAGTCTCACAGTATAGACAGTCTCACAGTATAAGCGATAGTCTCCAGATGTAACAAAATCCTCTCGTAAGACTCTGCAGTCCGTAATAAATAGTGTAAATTTATTTTCACAAAACAACAAAACAGTTCAATTGAGCGCTTTCATTTCCTCACCGGAAACTTCATCTGTTTTGTTGTTTTGTGAAAATAAATTTACACTGTTTATTACAGACTGCAGAGTCTTACGAGAGGATTTTGTTACATCTGGAGACTATTGCTTATACTGTGAGACTGTCTATACTGTGAGACTGCCTTTATCGGTTTTCCTGCTATCGGGGAATTTATTTGGTTATTGGTCTCTGTTCAACTATTTCCCGTTTCTTCCACCTTTTCTGTTACTAAATTTGGTTAACTTCTTTGAAACAGTCACCAAAGACATGGATGAGGGGAAGACGGTGCACAGCACCTACGTTGACCTCGCCAAAGCCTTTGACACTATTCCTAACTTGGGCATAATATATAAACTCTCCCAGCTAGGCATCAACCTGTATGTTACCAGATGGGTAGCTAACTGGCTCACTGATAGAACCCACTCAGTCAAAGTAGGGAAAGCCACCTCTAGTAGACCAGTAATGAGTGGTGTACCCCAAGGATCGGTCTTGGGGCCTCTTCTGATTGGGATATACTTTTCTGAGGTGCATGCCAAAACCAGTGGTCTGTGGCTGACCAGGTTTGCAGATGACTGCAAGCTGGGTGCCGTCTTAAATTCCCCTAGTGATGTGAACATCCTCCAAGAGGGCCTTACCCAAACTAATGACTGCTGTCAGAAGTATGGCCTCAAACTGAATGCCAAGAAATGCATCATCCTCTTTGCAGAAAATGTCATCCCTACTAATTATCAGGTTAATAACAATGTATTAAGCATGCAATCAGTTGTGAAGGACTTGGGCACACAGGTTGATAGCAACCTGACTTTTGACCATGACATTGCCTCTGTTATACGGAAGGCTTTCTATATGGTTCACCTCATAAATAAGGGTGTTTCATCCAGGAACAAGTTGGTCAAAACATCCCTGTACTCCTCCCTTATCAGACCCATTATCGAGTACAATGCCCCCTTTGGCAGGTACCCTGACAAGCACATGCAGCAGTTTGAGAAACAACAGAGGTTCCTGACCAGGAAAATCCAGGGTCTAAACACCTATCCTATACAGATAGGCTAAAACCCCTGTCCCTCTACTCAGTCTCATACAGACTGCTCGGAGGTGACCTGTGTCTGGCATACAAGGCCATTTCAGACCCAGCCTTGACGGAGTACCTGCATACCCATAAGACAAACTCCACTCATGCAACTCAAAAGCAAGGCCTTAACCTGGTCTGTAACATTAATAGAACTTGTTGGCGGGACAGATTTGTGTTCCAAAGACCCCCCCCCCATCTGTGGAATAGGCTTCCACTCAATGTTAAGCAGAGTCCCTCTCTAGCCCTCTTTAAAAGGAACCTGGATGACTGGATGGGAAACAGAAAATATACCCCTGGGATCCCAACTTTGTCCCTGCTGGACAGGGGAAACAGGTGTTGACTTAGAGAGAACATGGGTGAAATTCTTAGCTAGACTTATAAATGCCTCTGGGCCAATAGCCTAGTATCAACCTATGATCCTATGAACCTATAATAGAAAATTATATAAATCTACAGTATATCCATCTATATATATATATATATATATATATATATATATGTACACACACACACGATGTGGCAGGACTGAAAACCTACAAACTAACAAATTGTGTAGAATGTAAAATATATTCTCCAACACAACAAATAAATACATTAAATACATTTACAAAATGTTATTCAGAACAGTTTTGGTTGCACAAAGGTGGTGAGAAATTTTGCTAATAATATCCCGTTATCTTTGATGCAGAAATTAAATTACATTGAAAAATAAATATGCACATTGGACACAAAGTACAGGGATGAAGTAGAATTAGAAACAATAACCTGAGAACACTTTGGCATGGAATGACAGTATCACTGTATTTGTTATTCACTAGGTCGTTAAAGTATGAGGACAGGACACTGTCACCCGTCGACAGGTCCAGGCTGTGGTGAATAGCGTAGTAACGCCGGGAGTTTGGAGATCTGCAATGCCAGCTTGAGGGCCGCGTGTTGCAACTAGAGGGTCAGCCTGGTCCTCCTACTCAGCCCCCACCACAGCCACATTTGGGGCTGTGAAGGTGCAGTGGTGACTGCACATGGGCGGGGTCCTCAGTCCCACTGTATCCACTATGGGGCTCATGGGCTTCCAATTTCCAAACACCCCTCCCCATCAAGGTGTTTACCCCCCACATGTCATATACCACCCTTGTATGCTGTCTTGTCTCTCTTGTCTGTTATCCTACCCAACCTACCTCCCCAAATATACCTACTATCCCCCCCCAACATCCCACTCTCACCGGGAAAAAAAAGGGCAATCTGTTCTCAAAAAAAAAAAAATCTCGCCCCATACATAGCTGTCCATTTCGCACATGTGTCCACTGGATACATGTAATCTGGTCTAATTGGTTTCACAGCATATTGTTGTCCTCACTCCTCTCTCAGGTGTTTGAGTGTCCAAATCATGCACAGCTGTTGCTGTAGAAGAAATGGGCAGCTATGGAACTTCCCTACACCCATCCTGCACATCCCTAGCTATTTTCCCTACTGTCTTTCTCTCTTTGCGACCCTTTTTCACCACTATCCTATCAACCCTTTTTCATTTCTTTTAAAGAAATTAGCACGGGGGTAAGCGGAAGTAAGCACTTTTAAGCAGCAGTAAGTGGGTTTAAGCCTGTTTGCGCGGGGGTAAGCAATGCCTACACAGGTTAAGCAATTGAAAAGCTACATCAGTATAAGAAACTGAAACCAGATGTTAGCAGTGCTTACCTACACGCAAACCCTCTTTCAACTGCTTAAAAGTGCCTTAATCACTGCCTATATATATATATATTTTTTTTTTTTTAAAACGAACTGCACAAAGACCAAAACTATGTAAAAAACACCACCGAACATGCACAGCAGGAACAATTAAAGCCAAAATGAAGAACTTCTTTACGCGTTTCGTCCAAATTTAATGTGAACATGAACTTCATCAGAAAAGCTCTTCACTACATACACACCCATTAAATACTGTTAAATCAAGTCACATGACAATAATTAACTTCAAATATCAGTAAAATATTTAAAAAACACTCCAAATAATTACATTAATAAAATACAATGTAATAAATTCAAATTCTGTTCATTTGTAAAAAACATTTGATGTTAATAACATCATTAAGCCCAGGATGACAATCTGCATTAAGTATAGTTTGCCACAACGCTTCTTTGCACTCCAAATAAACCTTGTAATTCCCTGAAAAAGTAACAACATTTCTTGTAACAACATTCCCTGTGAAAACAACAATAATACTGTTAACACTTCTTTTGCACAAGTGGTTTCTAATGGAAATAAAAATGTTCCTTTTTTGAGAGACAAATCAGGGAACACCAAAATTCCGAGATGGTCAGGGAAAGGGAAGAATCGGAAAAAGAACTGAATTTTGACATCAGTGTTTTAAATTTAACTAAAGAAATTGTACCTATTAATGTTGTGACAGTATTACAAAAAGGTTTTTCCTTCATTCCCTCAAACAGTGTGAATGTTCCTAGGCTTATAATAGATTTCAAATTATATCTTAGGAAACTAAATTTAAAATACATATTTGATGGTGTAATGCAACTCAGTCATGAGACCGCTATGTGTAAGAAAAAAAGCACATATAATCCATTATTGAATTCAACTTTGGCAGTGTATGGAAACTTATGTGAGCAGGATTTTAGAAATATGGGTCACTATAAGCTGGACCAGAATTACAACTTAACATTTGATGAACGTACTGCTTTAGAATATATAGTGAAAAAACCAGAGTGGCGAATTATGAAGGCTGACAAGGGGGGCACGATAGTCATTATGAATGTTAAAGATTACAACATGGCTATGCTTTCCTTATTAAGTGATCAGGAATGTTATAAGATAGTTACACAAGATCATATCTTGGAATGTTTTAGGAAAATAGATCTAATTTTGTTTGATCTTTTCACTCAAGACAACATAGACGTTACAACATATGATTTTTTGAATAATGAACATCCCAAGTTGGCCAACATTTTTGGCATACCTAAGCTTCATAAATGTTCTAGTGATTTAAAGTTTAGACCTATTATTTCAGCAAGTGGTACGAAAACAGAATACATTGCTTTTTGGTTAGATAAGATACTTAATCCAGTTGTACAAACAACTAGATCATATCTTAGAGATTCATGGCATTTGTTAGAGTTGTTAGGTCAGCTTCAGGTCAATATGTCTAACATTTGTTTTGCTAGTCTAGATGTAGTTTCCTTATATACTTGTATCAATCAAAACACTGGAATTGAATATCTAAGGGAATATTTGAGTACTTATACTAACATGGAAAACAATTTAGTGAATACTATTAGTAATTTGATGGATATCATTCTAGAAAATAATTTTTTTACATTTGACAACAAGTATTTTCAGCAAATATCGGGGGTAGCGATGGGTTCCAGAGTGGCTCCGAGTTTTGCTAACTTAGTTATGGCAATGTGGGAGACTAAATACTTATATTCCCATCCCTTGGCTTGTCACATTGTATTTTATAAAAGATATATTGACGATTTATTTTTCCTATGGAACGGAGATGAAAAAACGTTTCTTGATTTTGTAGATTATTTAAATACATCTACACAGTTTCTCAAATTTACCATTGGACATTTTGGTGACGATATTAATTTTTTAGATTTACATTTAAACATAAATTTAGAGTCATACGAAATTGAGAGTAATATTTATAGGAAATCTAGTTTCGTGAATCAATATTTACATCGTGATAGTCTACATCCCTTATTTATGAAAAGAGGAGTTATAAAGGGACAGTTTATTCGTTTGAGTAGACTAGTAATGACAACTTTTTTGGTAAAGAGGCTGACAAACTCTGTGTTTTTTGAAAACAGAGGTTATGACAAAGTGTGGGTGAGTAATATTTTTAAAGAAGTATTGGCTCTTAGATTGGACACAGCAAGTCCAATTTTGGGTTATTCCAACAAGGGTCATACAAGTAATATTGACCAACAGAAGAACTGTATAAGTCAAGTAAATGAATTTAGGTTAGCTTTTCCCATTCCAATTTCCAATGAAATGAATTGGATAAGAAATATTATGTTGGAGAATTGGAAAGTCATATATGGTAACAATGACTTATGTTCCATTATTGGTAAGGTCCCATTATTTACTTATAAGAAAACTACTAATAGCAAATCTATTGTAGAGAACACTAAGTATACAAATAATGAGAATGGTTGGTTTGGAACTTTCTCATGTAACACTTGCAGACAATGTAGGTTTATTTCAGGCAATAGTATTAATTATTTGAAACATCAAAATAGATTTATATACAGTAAGGGACACTATACATGTAAATCACACAATGTGGTTTACTTGGCTATGTGTGATTCCTGTGAAGGATTTTACATAGGAAAGACCATTAGGGCTTTGCATAAATGAATATACGAACATAATTTGGCCATTAAGAAAAAGGATCAGTCTAATGCACTTGCTAGGCATGCAGGAATATGTACTGATTTTAAAAAGTTTAGATTTTCAGTTATAGAACAAGTAAAATCTGACCCATTTTCAGGGAATTACAAGGTTTATTTGGAGTGCAAAGAAGCGTTGTGGCAAACTATACTTAATGCAGATTGTCATCCTGGGCTTAATGATGTTATTAACATCAAATGTTTTTTACAAATGAACAGAATTTGAATTTATTACATTGTATTTTATTAATGTAATTATTTGGAGTGTTTTTTAAATATTTTACTGATATTTGCAGTTAATTATTGTCATGTGACTTGATTTAACAGTATTTAATGGGTGTGTATGTAGTGAAGAGCTTTTCTGATGAAGTTCATGTTCACATTAAATTTGGACGAAACGCGTAAAGAAGTTCTTCATTTTGGCTTTAATTGTTCCTGCTGTGCATGTTTGGTGGTGTTTTTTTACAGATATATATATATATATATATATATATATAAAACTGTATATATATATATATATATATATATATATATATATATATATATATACACACACATACATATACATATGCATACATCTATAGATATGTATGTCTACATATATATATATATATATATATCTAATTACCTGTATTATATACAGATATATATCTATAGATATAAAAGAGAACATAACAAATACATATATGATCAAAGTCAGCGTTAATGGGACTGAGGGGGCCCAAGCTAAATACTTTTTGTAAGTATTGATATCACCCCTCCCCACAGCAAAACACATCTACCCTGCAATACAATACCAACTGTTGCAAGTCCCATACCCAGGATCCGACACAACATGGGCACAAGACGTTAACAGTAATCCATCCCGCCTGTATGATGTCAGGATGGTATCAATAACATATCATGCAGTACACTCTGACCATAGGGAATGTACAATGTGGAAGCAATAAACATTCCAAAGATACATATACACACACACACATATATATGCAGATACATATCTATATATATATATATATATATATATATATATATATATATATGTAACTACACATACACACACATAGATATGTATAGGAAGCTACATATTTAGAGGGTGCACACCATACTGAACAGCCAGTATGCCTACAGTTGCCACCTTATCAAATGGACAGTGTATGAGTCACCCATACAAAAGACAATTGTTGCCTGAAACATATACCCACAGAGAAGTCAAAGGATATGACACCACACACAGGTTTGCATACATAGGGAAGTTTTATTTGTCTACTCTCACATTTGTATATGCCATGTCATGTGGCTGTTTATACTTTGAAATGCATACAAACAGATTAATGCAACTCTCAAGCAGATCATTTAATACCGTAATCTGAAAGCATAACATATGTTGCTGTCTAGGCCAAGGCCTGCAAGAAGTACAACAGTAAAGACAGACCGGGCCACAAGATAATCAATCAACAGTAAGTAATGCAGATGTATAGTCCAGCACTCTGTACGCAATCCCTAGGAGGAAAAGACGTAAGTTGACACAATGGGACGTATCTGTTACATAACAATGCATAACTGAAACCATCACAATCACACTGACAAACAGAACAGTCTGTATGGCAGTAAGTAGTAGGCCAGCAATTTTCCCAGAGTGTAATGTGTGGTAATGTACACCCAGATACCTTAAGGCAGCTTACTCCTGATATCCCTCACATGTTGTAACAGCCTATGTTATTTCTTGTGCATACCCCCCCATAGACTGACTTACAGGGGCATATAACAATGTTACATACACTGACCTCTGGACTGCAGAAGGGCACTCATGTTTTGATCAGATGAAGCCCAGATATATATGAACCCAACCCCACAATATGTGTGGGAGCCACAACAGCACTGGAATGATGGCAGGAATGGCAGCATGACATAATCACAGGCCCCTACATAACAACCCCTGACTGAATGTCATATGGACAGAGCCTGGTATGTAGGTGTAGGATAGAGGCCGCAACACAGGCCCACATGTGAAATAGTGTTGTCATACACTGAGCAAATTGCTGTTGTTACAGGATAGTCTGCAACATACCCTTAGTCAGGAATATGAAGTCAGATACATAAATGGATGTAGCCGTGTACGATAGCACTCAACACACACACACTGCCAGTGATATATCTGACACAATACCTGTGTGGTGGACAGACAAAACATAACAGACCATCATGTGGATAGGCCTACAGTTGAGAGCTATGCCGACAGACTGCACTCCATGTTAAACTAGTATGTACACACAAACCCTGTAACACTGGTGCTATACAATGCATGTGACAAAACTACTCACATTCTATCTGTAATTCTGGAACCTTCTACAAATATGTAGATGGCCTGAGTCTGCAAGCCCTCTTGTAAAAAGTATTGCTACCTGCTGTCTGTAACCCTGCTGCCCACACACAGGAAGGATGTCCACCATACAGGAAAGGTAAAGGGACCATGCCCACCTAATGTAGGGATTTATAGTAGTGGGTTCCCATGACAGTGATAATTGGAAGTACAAAACAGCATGCAGGTAGCAAGTGAAGGATACTGATTGGTGCAGAGGCCATCACCTGATCATGTGGATCACCTACACAATCCATGCTGCAATCTATTCAAAGCAGTTCAATCCATTTACTGGAGAGAGTGAGTGAGAGAGAGAGTGAAACAAACTAACAAACAAACTAAGAAAGAAAGCAGGCAGGCTGAAGGCCAAGGCAAAGAAAAAAAAAAAAAACCTTACAAGCAAACTATCCAGAACAGACATCATTCCCACAACAGGTATGTGAAGTATATATGCATGTAATTGAATGTACTACTTGGTCCATAATAATGGGATAGATGATGTGGAATGATTTATATGTGCCATCAGGTGTTGTTGTAATGATGTTCAGCTGAACAACTGCTATGGACAATGGCGTCTGTCCCTGTGGGTAGTGGGCCATACCTGTCAACTGTGCAGAGCAGCACTGACTGACAAGATGTAAGCCATCATAGTGTGTGTTGTGTAATGGAAAACATGTATATTACTGTGGCCAATAGCTGGTGGTAGAAGTAATGCCATTATGAAGGAGCCCACCACTTGCAGGACACTCAAGTTAACATGTAATGTAGCATGCTGAAATGCCATAGCTGTGTAATAGGCTTACCTGCAATCTGTCACTATATATACCCCCCCCCCCAAATGTTAGGCTGTGTCCATATGTGGCACCTGTCTGGGTTGTAGCAAGGCAGAACAGTGCAGCTGTGCAGGAAGGAGAGTTAGAGATTGTGGGCCTGATGTCTGAATGAACCCCAGATATGTATTACAATGACCGCCACCAGTACTGTTAGCCAAAAGGGTGCCGGCAGATATTGGGCTACTGTTGGCCGAAGGAGGAGGAGAGGCGGAAGGCATGGTCGAAGGCAGGAAGAGAGGAGAAAGGCTAGGACTGTGGTAGTGAGGGTCGGAACTTTGAATGTTGGCAGTATGACTGGTATAGGGAGACAGCTAGCTGATATGATGGACAGAAGGAAGGTTGGTATATTGTGTGTGCAAGAGACCAGATGGAACGGGAGTAAGGCTAGGTGTATTGGAGGTGGGTTCAAATTGTTTTATCATGGTGTGGATGGGTGGGGAAATGGCGTAGGAGTTATTCTGAAGGAACAGTATGCTAAGAGTGTTTTGGAAGTGAAAAGAGTGTCGGATAGTGATGTATATGAAGCTAGAAATTGATGGTGTAATGATGAATGTTGTTAGTGCATATGCTCCACAAGTTGGGTGTGCAATGGATGAGAAAGAAAAATTTTGGAGTGAATTGGATGAAGTGGTGATGACTGTACCCAAGGGTGAGAGAGTGGTGATTGGAGCAGATTTCAATGGGCATGTTGGTGAAGGGAACAGAGGGGATGAGGAAGTGATGGGTAGGTATGGTGTTAAACAAAGGAATGCAGAAGGTCAGATGGTAGTGGATGTTGCGAAAAGGATGGATATGGCTATGATGAATACGCATTTTAACAAGAGGGAGGAGCATAGGGTGACATACAAGAGTGGAGGAAGATGCACACAGGTGGATTATATCTTATGTAGGAGGGCCAGTCTCAAGGAGATTGGAGACTGTAAAGTGGTGACCAGAGAAAGTGTAGTTAGGCAGCATAGGATGGTGGTTTGTAGGATGACTGTGATCAAGAAGAGGAGGAGGAGTGTGAGGGCAGCACCAAGGATCAAATGGTGGAAATTGAAAAAGGGTAATTGTGAGGTGGAGTTCAGGGATGAGTTAAGACAGGCACTGGGTGGCAGTGAAGAGTTACCAAATAGCTGGGTAACTACAGCAGAGCTAGTAAGGGAGATGGCTAGAAAGTTGCTTGGTATCACATCGGGACAGAGGAAGGACAACAAGGAGACATGGTGGTGGAATGAGGAAGTACAGGAGAGTATACAGGCAAAGAGGTTGGCAAAGAAGAAGTGGGATTGTCAGAGAGATGATGAAAGTAGACAGGAGTTCAGGAGATGAGGTGCATGGCAAAGAGAGGTGGTGAAGGCTAAGGATAAGGCATATGAAGAGTTGTGTGAAAGGTTGGACACTAAGGAGGGAGAAAAAGACCTGTACCGAGCTAGGAAAGATGTGCAGCAGGTAAAGGTGATAAAGGATAATGAGGGAAACATACTCACAAGCGAGGAGAGTGTGTTGAGGAGATGGAAAGAGTACTTTGAGGGGTTGATGAATGAAGACAATGAGAGGGAGAGAAGGTTGGATGATGTAGGGATAGTGAATCCTGAAGTACAATGGATTAGCAAGGAGGAAGTAAGGATAGCTATGAAGAGAATGAAGAATGGAAAGGCTGTTGGCCCAGATGACATACCTGTGGAAGCATGGAGGTGTTTAGGTGAAATGGCAGTGGAGTTTTTAACCAGTTTGTTTAATGAAATCTTAGAAAGTGAGAGGATGCCTGAGGAATGGAGAAAAAGTGTTTTGGTACCGATTTTTAAGAATAAGGGTGATGTGCAGAGCTTAAGTAACTACAGAGGGATTAAATTGATCAGTCACAGCATGAAGTTATGGGAAAGAGTAGTGGAAGCTAGGTTAAGAAGGGACGTGATGATTAGTGATCAGCAGTATGGTTTCATGCTGGGAAAGAGAACTACAGATGCGATGTTTGCTCTGAGAGTGTTGATGGAGAAGTACAGAGAATGTCAGAAGGAGTTGCATTGTGTTTTTGTAGACTTAGAGAAAGCATATGACAGGGTGCCTAGAGAGGAGTTGTGGTATTGTATCAGGAAGTCAAGAGTGTCAGAGAAGTATGCAAGAGTGGTACAGGATATGTATCAGGGTAGTGTGACAGTGGTGAGGTCTGCGGTGGGAGTGACGGATGCGTTTAAGGTGGAGGTGGGGTTACATCAAGGATCAGCTCTGAGCCATTTCTTATTTGCAATGGTGGTAGACAGGTTGACAGACGAGATCAGACAGGGGTCCCCGTGGACTATGATGTTTGCAGATGACATTGTGATCTGTAGTGAGAGTAGGGAGCAGGTAGAGGAGACCCTGGAGAGATGGAGATATGCTCTAGAGAGAAGAGGAATGAAGGTCAGCGGGACTAAGACAGAATATATGTGTGTGAATGAGAGGGAGGATAGAGGAATGGTGAGGATGCAAGGAGCAGAGGTGGCGAAGGTGGATGAGTTTAAATACTTGGGGTCAATAGTTCAAAGTAACGGTGAGTGTGGAAGAGAGGTGAAGAAGAGAGTACAGACAGGATGAAGTGGGTGGAGAAGAGTATCAGGAGTGATTTGTGACAGACGAGTACCTGTAAGAGTGAAAGGAAAGGTCTACAAGAGGGTAGTGAGATCAGCTATGTTATATGGGTTGGAGACAGCGGCATTGACAAAAAGGCAGGAGTTTGTGCTGGATGTGGCAGAATTAAAGATGTTAAGATTTGTACTGGGTGTGACGAGGGTGGACAGGATTAGGAATAAGTATATTAGAGGGTCAGCCTTGGTCGGAAGGTTTGGCGACAAAGCCAGAGAGGCAAGATTACGTTGGTTTGGACATGTGCTGAGGAGGGATGTTGAGTATATTGGGAAAAAGATGCTAAGGATGAAGCTACCAGGTAACAGGAAAACAGGAAGGCCTAAGATAAGGTTTATAGATGTGGTAAGAGAGGACATGCAGGTGGTTGGTGTGACAGAGCAAGATGCAGAGGATAGGAAGAAATGGAAACAGGTAATCCGCTGTGGCGACCCCTAACGGGAACAGCCGAAAGAAGATGATGGTATAAATATATATATATATATATATATATATATATATATATACACACGCATATGTCTACAGATATACAGACATATGTATGTGTGTGTATATATATATATAATATATATATATAAAAAACGTACTCCGGCAACTATAAAGGCTGTCCAATACCTGGTCGTCAAAGAACTGCCACGTATAAGTTTAAATAGATTTAATGTACAGTTAAACACGAAACATAAAACAAATATATAATAACAAATCCTTCATTAAACAGATAGATTAAGCGCTTTCGTCTCCATATAACGGAGACTTCATCAGAATAAAGACATACATCATCAAGCCTTCTTATATATACCTCAACAATTGATGTAACAAGGTAAATTAGGTAAATTAGTTCATCAAGGCAACAAATGGATGTGGGTAATTACCTAATTTCACAAAACAAAAATAGGTAATTTGACAAAAAAGTGTCATTTAACACAGAAAATGATTGCTGCCACAAACTACTAAATATACTAAAATATATTAAAATGTTTAAACACATATGTGTATTATGTATTATATTATGTATGAAGTGTGGGATATGTTTAAGGGGATTGCGTCTAAGACAGATGTGTTTAACTATGAGCTTAAATTTAGTTTTAGAAGGAATCCCAATATTAAAAGTATTGTAGAGAGAAAGAAAGTGCAGGAAAATGGAGCTAGGAAGAGATTGGGAACGTATAGATGTGGTAGGTGTGCACAGTGCTCGTATATTTTAGAGACAAGAGAGTTTAAAATACCTAGTATTCCTATTAAATTAGTAGCAAAAAAATATAGTAGTTGCTATTCTAAAGGGGTGGTTTATTTAGTGACATGTAAGGCCTGTGGTAGCTACTATGTAGGAAAAACAGAGAGGCATTTTAGGAACAGGATCTACGAGCATATTAGGGCTATAAACAGGCGTAATGATAATAATGCTTTATATAGACACGCCCCGACATGTCAAAAAGCAGATTTTAAATTTTGGGTCCTTGAAGAGGTTGAGTATCCTGAACATGGGGGTGATTGGGGGATAAGGATTGAATATAGGGAAATGATTTGGCAGTTAAGATTGGATGCCAGTTGTGGAAAAGGATTGAATGACCACATATCCATCACCCCAGCTCTTAGGATTCTGGCGATGGACCCTAAGCTAACGAAGAGTTAAGAAATGTTTTAATAAAATATTTTGATATAATAATTTTAATAAAATAAAATATTTTGATATAATAAAATAAAAGATAAAAAATAATAGTATGCACACCACCCCTTTTTCTTGTACCACTTTGTGTTTTATGTGTTTCATGCATTTTATGTATTTTATGTATTTATATTCATATTTATATGTTTATTGTGTACATATATATATATATATATTTTTTAAATATATTATACATTGTTATATTTATTATATTATATATTATTATATATTACACATATTTATTATATTTATTATACATAAATGTATTTGATGTATTTAAGTATTGTAAGTATTTACTGCCTTTTTCCTTGTTTTAGTGAGAGAAAATAGTTGTTTTTATTATATATTACATATATATTGTAATAAGACCTGGGTTATTACACAAAGATATGTGGCTTTTTCAGTGTGGTTTTGATTTATGTTTTTTGCTGCTGCTTCTACTGTTGTGTGTTGTTTACAAAGCACATATATATTAAATGTGGTGGTGCTCCGTTTTTCTTAATATAATACATAATACACATATGTGTTTAAACATTTTAATATATTTTAGTATATTTAGTAGTTTGTGGCAGCAATCATTTTCTGTGTTAAATGACACTTTTTTGTCAAATTACCTATTTTTTTTTGTGAAATTAGGTAATTACCCACATCCATTTGTTGCCTTGATGAACTAATTTACCTAATTTACCTTGTTACATCAATTGTTGAGGTATATATAAGAAGGCTTGATGATGTATGTATTTATTCTGATGAAGTCTCCGTTATATGGAGACGAAAGCGCTTAATCTATCTGTTTAATGAAGGATTTGTTATTATATATTTGTTTTATGTTTCATTTTTAACTGTACATTAAATCTATTTAAACTTGTACATGGCAGTTCTTTGACGACCAGGTATTAGACAGCCTTTATAGTTGCCGGAGTACGTTTTTTATTTATTTTTGGTTGATTTTTCGAAAGTTTGGTTATATATATATATATATATATATATATATATATATATATATATATATATATATAGATAGATAAACACATATATACAGCATAATATATTTCTACACACATATATATATGTGTGTGTGTGTGTGTGTGTGTATTTTATATATATATATATATATATATATGTGTGTGTGTGTGTGCATGTATGTCTACAAATACACACACACACACACACACACACACACACACACACACACATTTGCATACTATGGGTGAGGGAATATCACATATATCAATACACACACATATACAGCAGTAAGTGGGTGCAACATGGACGGTTATGTGACATGTGAGCACCTTGTTGGGACCACATTGCCCTTATCTGTGAAGGTGCGAATGGGAATTTGGGGAAGGATAGCAGTTATATTTGTGGAGGTGGGTTGGGTTGGTAGATAGAGAGGACAGCCTACAGGGGTGGTATATGACACATGTGGTGGGTAAATACCCTGGATGATGTGTTGTTTGTGATGTGGAAGCCCCATGAGCCCCCATATGGAAACAATGGGAGCAAGGCCCCCAGCCATTGCCAGTCACAACAGCAGCTTCACGGCCCTGAAGGTGCTTGGGCTGGAGGCTAAGCAGGAGGAGCATGGGGACCCTGTGATTGTGTATTGAGGGCCTCAAGGTGATGTAGCACATCCCCAAGTCTCTGTGAAGCTCCCTATGCAACAGACCCTGGACCTGACCTCGGGTGACAGGATCATGTCTGTGTGTGCTCCCGGTGGGGGAACACCATCCCCTTAGGTGGTTCCACTTGAAGGTAGTGCAGGCCTAGTAGATGAAGAGGCCCCAGAGTTGGTCCCACATGTGATGTGGCCTGGTAACATGACCAGATGAGGTGGGGGAGGTGGTCCTGCTAGCAACTGTT